>NW_024543060.1:74990000-75245000 GCF_018167655.1 Microtus oregoni | reverse complement strand
GAAAACAGACCAGCCATGTGCTTCATTTCTGGATCAGTGTGAAAAGTAGGATGGGATTGTTTTAAAATCACTAGCCCATAACAAACCCTGAAATGAACAGCTTGATGCAGTGAGTTGGGTCCCAGCTGATTTGGTCCTTATTTGGTCCCTATTTCCTTATTGTGAAAGAACGAGGAGGTAGATGAGGGTGTTTCTAAGGGCGCCTTCAGAGCTAACATGCTGAGCTACTTAATTGTACTAAGGTATTATAACCTCATACCTTTCATCTCTTTTACTCCTCGATAGCATCATCTAGCCCCCAACCCAAATGACAGATGCCAAGAACAACCCCATGAGGCACACTACCTCTCAGTTACTCAATACTGTTTCTGGAAGGTATTCAACAACACACTGAGTCAAGTTAGAACCACGTGTTCCATAAGAAAAACCTGGCTGGCCAGAGGAATGGGAAGGGGGAAAGCGATGTCATTATATTTTAATTTCAGAAAAGAAAAGCCTGAGAAAAGCTTTGAACATGGGCATTTCACAGTTAATAGTGCATATGTATAATGTGTAGTATTCCTTCCCCGAACTGGGGTCTCCTCTCTGTACTATCTAACCAAGGTCAAAATGTAACTGTGCCACAAACGGAGGCACATACAGTGAGCAAGTTCAAGTAGGCAGCACAATCCAAATCCTTTTTTTGGAGGAATTCTCAATCACCTAGGAAATAGACCATTCGATAAATAGTATTTTGATATCTCTCTGTGTGAAATAGCTAAGGTATTGAAAGGTCAGAATGTACCCGAGTTTAAGGGCTAGTTCATTTAGCAACCACAACTTTGCTAAGTTTCCAATAAATCAGCAAACTCTAAAGTGTCCTGGTACTTTCTACTGCACATGATGGCTAACAAAGCAAGTGTACGGTGGGTTATTTGTTGAGCTCATTTCTTTCTCAGATTCCTGAATGGAAACATTCCTTTATACATTTGCCTTCCTATTATATACATTCCACTCGCGGTTCCCCAGATTAAGGATTTTATTGCCCTTCCTTCTGAATTTCAAAGAGTAGATATAAAGTTGTTTTAACTTGTCCATATTGATTTTTACAAGTGTTAAATATTTGAACACAGACGTGAATGTTTTCTGGATTGGGGAGTCCACTCTGCCCAGTACGCTTGATTGACTATGGTGAATGTTCACAGCCCTTGAGTGTTTTTCTGTTTTAAGACTACACTGTTCTCAAACCTTTCCTGAATTTCTGGTACACGCACATGCCTTCTCCATCACCATTCACATTTATAAACCCTCTACCTAGATGTCCACTGGGAAGACTTGTGTTGAATTAATTTTTTTCTAAAAACTCTTTCAAATTGTAAGAGACGCAATAAAACCCTTAAAGCAAGGGAATGAAAAACCAAAAGAATATAATTCTGGTTTTTAAAAGGAGGAGGTATTTCATTTCAACATTGGAAGCCTTTCCATCTCTCCTCAATACATGTAAGAAACACAGCCCCTATCTGTGTTTCTTTGACAAGAAAACTCTTGTCAAAAGTTTTCAGCATTAGTCAAATCTCAGGCAACTGTTGTAAAAAGAAAACAACAAATAAATTAAAAGAGCTTTTTATAGACAGTTTTATTTTAAAAATAAACTTTATAATGTATCCCAGTTTAAAACATTTTTTTTGCCTTTTCAGTTTTGGTTATTTGTTTATTTATTCAATTATTTTTGTTTTTCTTTTTTTTAATTTATTTATTTATTAAAAATTTCTGTCTCTTCCCCGCCACAGCATCCCATTTCCCTCCCCCTCCCCCAATCAAGTCCCCCTCCCTTGTCAGCCCAAAGAGCAATCAGGGTTCCCTGCCCTGTGGGAAGTCCAAAGACCACCCACCTCCATCCAGGAGAGAGAGCACGAGTAAAACATATTTTAAATAATTAATAAAAAACAAGGGATACATCCAGAAAGAGTAAGAAATAGATAAAATCCAAAGGGGGAAAGATGCTAAACCTTCAGGGCCGAAGGCATCCCTAGTCCCAGTGCACATTAAGGTATATTCCCTAACTGAGCAAGTGTTCTGGTCTCTTTTAACTCCCAAAACTAGACTTCTATAGGATTGTAATCCATTTCTTTGTTCTAACTCAAAAAAGAAAAGAAAAAGAGAGGAGGCTTGTCAATCTATCTGCTCCCATTTGAACAGTTTACTGAGGAACTAAAAGCATTCTGGGGATAAACACATGGTAAGTCAAGACAAGCATATGTCTGTCAAAGTGTAACAGAGACAGAGACAGAGGAACAAGTGTGGTGCCCTGAGTGATCCTGAAGACAAACGTGAAGACTTTTGATGAAAACAGAAAGCATCAGAGTATTTGAAATGAACTGCAAACAGGCTTATATTGCTTAACCTCTGGAGCCCGCTTTCATTTCCATCCTACGACTGAACTGTCAAAACTTTCAGCCTTGTGTTTCCATGTAGCAGAAATAAAGAAGAGAGTGCAGGCCTTGGCTCCTAGGGCAGCTTTGTGCTCTGGTGTGGAAGGGGATGAAAGGACTTACTGACGCTGGTAAGTCCCTGAAGGAGAATCGTGGTCACAATCTAGGTCAGGTTTCTAGATCTGAAGAGCATTGGAATTGCTCTTTGTGAGTTCTCCCGAGAAATGGTAGAGCTACGGGTTGGAGATGGTAGCAATAGTTCCCAAGATCCGAGTATGATTCAGCTTTCTCTCTGCCACCTCCCCTTTCATGAGTGCCTGGTAGCCCCTGCATTAGTGCCTAGCCCCTCTGGTGACCCTCTGAATGAGCACCATTATGCTTAAAGAAGAATAATGAGACTCTCCCCCAGAATCTTCTACCCTAATGAAAGCAAATCGCACAAAAATGCAAAAGCAAGTTCTGGAAGTTGACCAGCTGCCCTCAGGTGTGGGTGTACCACTGTTGTTAAACAGGAAAATCTGGTGCCGTGGCACACACCTTTGATCCTACCCTTGAAAGGAGAGACAGGAGTGCCAAAGTTGACAGTCACTCTCTACTGAAGATAGTAATCTAGACCAGCCTGTGGTACGTAAGACCTCTGTAAAACCAAACAATAAAAAAAAAGCCCATTTAAGTTTTAATGCGGAAAAATAAAGAAGGGTTTGGATAAACAAATCAAGCTTTCATTTGAAATCAACCGCCTACACCGTAATAAATCATCTTAGGACAAATTACGAAGCAATTACAAACAAACTGAAAAGAGGTTTCTGTTGTCAATATTTTCTCTTGTCTTTTATTTCCTTGAAAATTTTGTGGAATACAACCACTAAGATGAATGCTTAATAAAACTCTTATTGGCGACTATCAATGATTGAATGAATTGCCCAAAGAATGAATTAATCAACAATCATGTTTATTTTCTTAGGCTTTAGCCTGAGATAAAAATCCTCTCTACCCAAATACTGCGTAAAGCCTCTCTTTTTGTTTAATGCACACGTAGGGACACAGCTACATGAATTGTTTTCCTGCTCACTATGGCCACATCATGACCCCATCTTGTCTGCTTGGCACTCAAACAAACAAGTAGTGCCACCACCATCAGCAGTGACAACTGATCAAACTGCCAAATTCAAGCTTATTTTCCTTCATCCCACACCAACCTCCTGAAGGCAAGGGACTGAATTAAATATACTCTCTAAAATATTTGTAACTGTTAATCCCAAGTTATAATTGAAGTCTAATAGTTTCTTTAGACATAATTGGGATCTAATAGTTTCTCTCCATTTCGTAGGTCATATAGATGTGTCTCAAGTTCTTCTTATGCTTATGGTGTGAAAAGAAATCTCAACCTGCCAATGGTCACCTTGTCTCCACCACTCTTAGATGTTCTGATAATATTTAAGACTCTCAGGCTCTATCTATACTTGTTGTCATTTTTCCCCTCTTTACTTAGTTCAAAAAAAATTGCACTTAAATTTTGGAATAGTGAGGGTTACCTATTGTCTGTCTGTCTGTCTGTCTGTCTGTCTGGCTGGCTGGCTGGCTGTGGGAAGTAGCAGGCAGTGTCCTTTATACAATCATGAATCTAACTGCAACTTTCTTCTCTTTTACGTCTTTTTCCCACCCCAGGGAATCTCACCAGGGTTATCTCCAGCAGCTCTTGGTTCACTTGAAATCCATTTTCCCAATTGTTGTCCAGGCTGTAATGTTCAAAATCTCCAACTCTAATCATTTGTTTTTTATTTTTGTGATGTCATACTTGCAGGTATACATCTAATGCAATGCTTAGTATAAATACTCATTATAATAATAGACTGTTTTCTTCAGTTAGTAACAAGAGCACCGTCCAGAAAAACTGTGCTAGAGTTCATTAAACTGATCAAAGACCCTCTCCCTACATCCTTGTTTACATACTATATGCAAAATTACTGTTTTAAATTTTACAGTAAAATATGTGATGTTGATCCCTACTTCTTTGGTTAATAAAAAGATGGATCAGTTCCCTTCCTGTGGGTCTATGCGACATTTGTATTTTATTATTTAAGCACATGTATAACTGATCCACTCTGCTTATGGACTTGTAAGAGAGCCCCCTGTGAAAAACTCGCTAAACTCACTGTTGTATTGCCAGCGTTCTCCTGCTTTATTGCTTTTCTTGAGCAGGGTTTGAAATGCAGAAACTTAAACTGCTTGCATCTGATTTTGAGATTCCAGTCCTCGCTCTCTTTCATTGCAAGATGAGAAAGAACCGCCCCCCCCCCAGGCTAGTTTAAGCTTTTGAAATTCAAAGCATTAAGTTTCTTAATAAAGACATTACATTTAGAGTACAAGAACGGAATATCAATTAAATTTTATTATTTATTTGTTTTGGCATCATTATCTAATAATCTTTGCCTTGTGTCTAAATTCCAGTACTTAAATCACTGTAGATGGCTAATGGGGATTATATCTGGTAGAGAAAGCTTACCTTTATTGCAATTTTTAACTTACTGTTTTTCAAAAAAGAAATTTTTGATTCATTTACCCTTCCAGGTGAAATTCTGAAATTTTTTTTGAATATCTGGCTTATTATTAGGTCTTCCCTGACTTTTGCCCTCCCGACTCAAACCATCCAATTCACCCTGCATCTTAATAGAGTCTAACCAACCTGAAGTTCAGGTACAGGCACAGATGATAATGGTGATGCTGTTGTCTTGGTTACCATGTACTCTGGAAGTTGCAGACTTCAGATGTTTTGTCAGTGGTTTTATAGGATTTTTATTGTAGGAGAGAACTTTTGTTTTCATTATTATTATTGTTTTTATTATTATGTTTTGTTTGAGAAATGATATCCTGGACCCTAGGTTGATCTTGAACTCACTATATAGGCAAGGGTGACTTGAGCTTCTGATGTTTCTGCTTTGCGATTAGTATGCCCCCCAAATTATGATTGGATATGATACTGACAGATTACATAGCATCATAGATCCTACAAACGGAGATTCAATGCCAGGTCCTTGGTTTTGATTTTTGAACTAAGGTTTTCACATTGTAAACCAGGCTGACCTGAAGCTTACAATGCAGTCCGGACTCATAATTTGAGCTCGCCGAAACGCTCCTATCTCAGCCTTGTGAGTAATGGAGTTTACAGAGAAGACCTATGCCTGCCTCCGAGTTTGGCTTTTTACTAGGAGAGTTATTTCAGATTAGTCCCCAGAGGGAATAAATGAGTTCTCCCCTTGTCTTTTTAGAGTGTGGAAGGGGAGCACCACGAGAAAGCTGTGGAGCTACTCAAGGCTGCGAAGGACAGTGTGAAGCTGGTGGTCAGATACACCCCAAAAGTCCTGGAGGAGATGGAGGCTCGTTTTGAAAAGCTGCGGACAGCCCGGCGCCGGCAGCAGCAACAATTGCTCATTCAGCAGCAGCAACAGCAGCAGCAGCAGCAACCACAACAAAACCACATGTCATAGGTGAGACCCTCCCATCTCCCTGCATGCGAGCACCTCACTGCCTAAAAGTAGCTCCTGGGGCAGCTGAAATAAAACTGTCAGGCATAAGAGACACTCCAAAGAGATTAATCAAATGAAAGGCAATAGTGTCCAAAAATATAAACAAGTTATCCCATTTCCATGTGTCTTTCAGCTACAGTCTCTGCATATGTAAGGTATTTGGGGAAATAATGTCCTGCGACAGGGGTAAATACTGACTCCAGGATGCATTTTTATAAACCCGGGCAATGCATCCTTTTTGCCAAAGTAGGAATGGGAGTTGATTATAGTGCCCACTCATGCCCTTGACTGGTAGTTTTCACCCAGTACAGTGCTATTCCTGGCTTCATATACTTTAGATGAGAGAGATACAGAGTATTGGAAACGTGTTCCACATCAAGAATGAAGTAGCAAAATGACAGCTAACACAATTTGACTTCCCAAAGGTTTTGAAATACATCTGACTCTTACCTTCTCCCAAATTTCACTTCACAACAAGAAAGGATAAATTAAGTTTCACATATATTTTCAAGAAAAAATGTGTTAATAGTAAAATTTGTCACTTTTGAAGTGTTTATTATGTGTTAGGGATACCTTTATCGCATACCACTAAGCCTCTGAAGAAACAACCATTCTAGGAAATTAACATTAAAGCCACGTCCTAGTCAGTGTTCTGTTGCTGTGAAGACACTACCATGAACACAGCAACCCTCATAAAGGAAAACATTTCACTGCGACTGGTTTACAGTTTCAGAGATTGAGTCATTATTATCATGGGGGCACATAGGCAGACGTGGAGCTGGAGAAGGAGCTGAAAGTTCTACATCTGGATCCACAGACAGCAAGCAGAGACTGCCACACTAGGTCTAGCTTGAGCATATAAGTCCTCAAAGTCTACCCCCATGGTGACGTACTTCCTCTAACAAGGCCATACCTACTCCAAGGCCACAGCTCCTCACAGTGCCACTTCCTGTGAGCCAAACATTTAACGACCTGAGTCCATGGGGACCATTCCTATTCAGACCACCACAAACCACATCTTTGAGATGAGCAGTCTAAAGCTGTGATCAGCCACTATTAAAAAGTAGCTTGAAATTGTGGTTCTTCTTCCTCAAGTGTAGGATGCTCTAAAGTTATTTTTTTCCAAGCTATTCACTGAAAAAGAGCAAATTTATCATTAGGTATTTTGTACTATGTTGTCTTTAAATGTGCCTTGATAAGGATGTTCAAATGTTCACAGAAAAGTGACAATAAGTAATGATGATTTTCCATTTTGTCATATTGGTTTATTGTTTGCTTAAAAGAAATGCTGAATAAGACATGAGACGTGTCTTTTTTTTTTTTATAAAGTGACACTTGTGACAAAGGAAAGCTACATGGTGAGTTTTTTTTTTCTCTCTGAGTATATTCAGGGACTGCAGAGAGGGCTGAGTAATAAGAGCACATTCCAGCTTTGCAGAGAAGCTGGATTTGGTTCCCAACACCTACATCACGGAGCTCACAACCACCTGTAATTCCAGCTCCAAGTTTTCTGATGCTTTTCTCTGGCTCCTGAGAGTATATCACAATCATAATATACATATAGATAATTAGACATGCAAGAGATAAATTAACTAAATAATGAGATAATACACATATACATACATTTTTTAAATTATATTTCTTCCCCCAAAGTATTTTGATTCAATACCACATGCCTTTTAGCACAATTGTGGCCAGGCACTGTCCAGGGAGCAAAACACTTTATCTTCATGGGGCTGCGTTCTGCTTAGAGGGGATAATTAATAACTAAGCAAGAAAATAAGTCTACATCCTTTTGGGAGCAGTACTTTGAAAAGTTAAATGGAGACTGTTTGAATGGACTCTAGCTAGGTGGTCAGTTAAGACACAAAGTTCTCAAAGGGAAAAGCATCTGAGATGAAACTGAATGCCAAGGGGCAGCCCCCAAGGACATAATAAGGGAAGAAATGGCCAGTGCGATAGTGTATGAGTGGTTTGTATTTGAAGAACAAAAAGAAGACCTTAAGAGGTGGGAACAATGAGTGATAATGACAGTGGTGGGCTGTGAGGTCAAAAAGATGTGTAGGGACTGGGTACAGAAAGCCTCCACACCCTATTAAAGAAATTAGATTTTATTGCAATGGGACATGATGAAGGTTTTTAAGCAAAAAGGTGGCATGATTTGATTTATGTTCTATAAAGGTAATTCAGCTTCTGTGACAATAGAGAATTACAGGGTTATGATGGAAAGAGACAAGTTGGATATATATATATATATATATATATATGAAAGATACAGTGATCCGGGCAAGGGATGGATTGGCATAAACTGTGTGGTTGGGATAAATACAATGAATAGACTAGACATTTTGCCTAAAGATTTATCCTCAGTTACTGATTCAGTAGTCTCAGAATTTTATCAAAAAGTCCTTTTGGTAGTAGAGGAAATCCATGATTCTCTAATCAATCGCTAGCGTGCGTTCTGCTAATGCTACTGTTTCTTCTATTCCTGGTATTACAGGCTCATAGCTATTCTCCTGGGTGATTTATGATGTTTGCCCTGAGTAAAATTGCCCAGGGATATTTTGAAAGTAGTATGTGTCAGTCAGACTTCTGAGAGCTTACTGTGAAAGCTGCCCATGTTTTGCTACTTCAGTTATCTTTGGAAATACACAAGTTGACATATATAGTCATTTGTATTTCTAGTCCCTGTTCCCTCCTTATTAAGTCACTTCAAGATTTCCTACAGCTCATTAGAAATCCACTTGCATATTTTACCAGTAAACAAAAGCACCAGGGGTCTTTTGTTGTTGACACAGAATGTGGGAGAGTTCTGTTTGCTTGAATATGATCTTTGTATCTATGCCCATAAAGAGAGCTGGTGCAGTACACAGAGACAGTCCCTTGAGATTGAGTGTGACCATTTTAAGAACAATCAAAGCACACCCAAGTCATGTCATTCAAGGATTTTACTGCGAATACAGTCAAAAAGACCCACATGAGCTCTTGTTTATGTTTTAATTACCTTGATCTTTAAGCAGTCAGAAAAGATTTACAACACTTACTAATTTATACTACAGTCATTTTTAAGGATTTTCAAGCTTATTAAATCTGTTTGACTGGAAGCATATCTTTGAGATTTTTTGTTGCCATTCAAGTCAAGACCAGATAATCAAATCAGAATAGCTGTCAGATACAGTCTCACTGCTTATCAGATGAAATATAACTTCATATTCTCTGAATCAGAGGTAATGTATGTTATCTGAGAAGTTTGAAATTATGAAGTCACTGTGAATGGAAAACGGATAAGAAAGAAAAGCAGATGGAATGTAAGTCAGACAGGGTTTATCTTCCATACCCACTTGAATTTTATATCCTGCCAAACTAAAATTGTCTTTTATCCTCATTAGATTAGATCCCATTTCCAAAAATGTAAATATATGAATATTCCAAAGTTACATGAAAGAAATCTAAACATACAATTTGATTATAGGGTTTGTCGTGTGATGGCACTTCTTTCAGAGTGTACTGTGTTTATTCATCTTATACAGATTTTTAGTTTGAAAACACGATTTCATGTGTACACTTGGATTTTCACTCTGACTTTCAAAGAATAAAAAATCAAGAGGAACACTAACACTTTTTCATATGTTAACTGTAATGGTTTAGATAAAACGACGCAGTTCCCCAAGGGGCAGCAGTGGTGAGCCATGATGGGTAGCCAGGTCCCACAACCCGTGGCCTCTGTGGGTCCCAGGTGGGTGGGAGGCAGTGTGTGAGAGACAGGGCAGCCAATCCCACTGGGAGCTGTGGTAGATGAGAGACATGGACAAATAGGCATGCCATGCAGAAAGAGGTTTGGGTATAGTCTATTCGGTGGGTTATAGGAGGAAAGGGAAGGGAGCGAAGGAGGGGAGAAAGGAAGGGAGGGAGGGAAGGAAAGAGAGAACGAGAGAGAGAGAGAGAAGAGAGAGAGAGAGAGAAGAGAGAGAGAGAGAGAGAGGGGGGAGAGAGAGAGAGAGAGAGAGAACACAGAGAGAGAGAGAACACAGAGAGAGAGAGAGAACAGAGGGGGGAAGGGGGGACGGCTGCCACCTCTTCCAAAGAGAGACAGGACAGAGTTCAGGAAGTGCCTCAGAGGAAGGGGGGTATGGGCAGGGTTTGTCTCTAAAGTGCCCTCTCCCACTTCCCCCCTTCCACCAAGGCAAGCAGATTTTTCTTCCTCTTTAAGCCTGTATTCTCTCTGCCCTGTCTCTCTTCAGAAGAGATGACTGAGGTCTCTTCTCCTTTCTGCCTCTCTCTCTCTCTCTCTCTCTCTCTCTCTCTCTCTCTCTCTCTCTCTCTCTTTCTCTTCTTCCCTTTTACTGAGCAAACTATAACCAAACTCACTCTGTATGGTGTGCCTGTCCATCTCTGTCTCGAACCCGCCAGGGATCCTCATGGGACACAGCTCCCCCTAGTGGCCCGCCCGCTGCCACCCCTCGAGGAAAGGCACCATTTTATTTAAACCATTGCATTACTAGTCCAAGAAAAGTTCCAAGACCAACGCCTGTTCCTGCACTCCAGTGTTGGGCAAGGATAGGACAAAGAATTCATCAACTATGAAACCGTGACAAACCCCCACATATGAACATAGGAGTTGGCATTTGCCATCTGCCTCACTGACCCTACCATCTGCTCTTTACACCTGTTCCTTTTACTTCATCATTTCTGAAATCTTTCTCTACCTCCTGTTAATACCAAGGAGTTGTTGCCAAAACCACCGATCCAGCCACTGGGAACAGTAGATCCCATAGGGTGACCCAATAAAAGCAAATATGAGGAATCCAGAGTCCATCAAGTAGAAATCTGAAGCAGAAGTAACAAGAACGCTAATGTTTATGAAACAATACAAGCAAGAACTCTTTCTGAGGAGAGACACGAGGCAATACAGAGTAAAGGTTTGACAGTGTCAACACCAGGCAGCAGGCCCAGGCCACACCACACTGGGAGACAGCATCAGTACCAGTCAGCAGGCCGTGGTGACAACAGTGGTGTCCAGGACTATCCAGAACAGGAGCCTCAGCCCCAGTTCTGCCTGCACCTAGCGGAGCAACCACTGGAACTGAGACACCGCCTGCACCTGGAGGAGTGACCGCGGGAGCTGTGAACATCTGAGTTTTGGGCCTATATACACATGGAGAAGCCATCACCGAAACGCTCAACCTTGCCTGTAACTGAAGGGAGCGTTGAAGGGAATCAAAGACTCCAGCTTAACCAATTGGAGGAAGAGGAACTCCAGAAGAACAGGCTCCACCTGAACCAAGTGGAGGAAAAGACATGTAGACAGTAAGGTAAGAATATACTCAACAACACAATTAGAAGTAGAGCACCATCAGAAACCAGTAGTTCTAGAGCAACAAGACCTGAACATCTGAACATCCAAACATAGTTGAAGCAGAAGAAAATGTCATTAAAAATAAATTTACCAGGCAATTAAAGCTCTTAAAGAGGAAATGAAAAAATCCTTTAAAGAAATGGAAGAAAGGACAAATGAAAAATTGGAAGAGATCAACAAATCCCTTAAAGAAAACCAAAAAGAAAAGCAATCAAACAGATGAAGGACTTAAACAGGTTCATGACTTAAAAACTGAAATAGAGGCTATACGGAGAACACAAACTGAGGGAACTCTGGAAATGGAAAATCTGGAGAAATGATCAGAAACTACAGTTGCAAACATAAACAACAGAATGCAGGAGATGGAAAAGAGAATCTCAGGCATTGAAGAGTCAATAGAGGAAATAGATTCATCGGTCAAAGAAAATGTTAAATTCAACAAATTTTAAACACAAAATATCTGAATAAAATGCTGTCTTAGGAAGATTAAATAAGAAAGGAGAACTATGTAAGTCAATACAACACATCAATTAGGGACCATTTCGTACATTTCAGTCATGATAAACTGTTGCTACTGATACTGCAGGGGTTAAAATGCTGATGGAATTTACACTTTATACAATGCAGGAAGGCAATTTGCTTCTGCCCAGTGGCCTCTTACACGTCTGTGTGTATTCTGTAGCCCCTGTGCTTGCTGGCACATCACTAGAAGACTTTCAGCCAGTGGGTCAGTGAAGAGTAGGCAGAACAATTTGTCGGAAATCTATTTTGTGCATTTGGGGGCATTGACCGAAGCAAAAATAGCAGCATCCTTAAAAACAGGGATTGGGAGAAATGATTCTGTACTAGCTGAAGTGCAACAGTTCTGAGGGAGGGGTTCAGGGGAGCAGCACCCCCAAATCTGGACAGACAGATGACACTGCCTGTTCTACGTGGTGTCAGACTGACCTAGGGGGAGGGCTGGCACTTAATTTCTGCCTCTGACAAGGGATATTGGTGTTTCCCACTGGTCAGCCAAAGGCTTTGAAGGCTTCCATCTCAGGAAAGGCATTGCTAAATGCTGTGGTGTTAGTTATAGTTACACTATGAATGCTACTTGGATTTTTTTTTTTTTTGCCTTCATGGAGAGAATTAGAATCATCTAGAACTTATAGGAACAAATGTTAAGTATTTGAAATGTTTCCAAACTCAATTCTTTATTTCATTTTGGGAAATGTTACAGCTTTTCCTGTCATGTCCATCAGTGACTTCCTTAATATCAGGGTTTTCTTGTTGTTGTGTTTTGTTTTGTTTTTTTCACATGTGGAAGACCATGAATGAATGATGATGCCCCACATAATCCAAGCCATTCTCACTGCGGTGGTTTCAATGAGAATGCCTCCCTGTCTTAGTTACCGTTATTATTGCTGTGATGAAACTTCACGACTAAAATTCACCTGGGGGGAGAAAAGGGTTTATTTGGCTCACATATCCTGAAACACAGTCCACTGAGGGAAGCCAAGTCAGAAACTCAAACTGGGCAGAAACCTGGAGGCAGGAGCTGATGCAGAGGCCGTGGAGGAGTGCTGCTTCCTGGCTGGCTTTCCATAGCTTGTTCAGCCTGTTTTCTTACAACACCTAGGACCCTACCAGGCTTTTTCTTTTGGACCACCAACCAACTCCTAAATCATGACACAGAGACTTCTTATTAGTTATGAATGCTCAACCTAGCTTAGGCGGTTCCTTTTCTTAGCTCTTTTGACTTAAATTAATCTGTTTTATTAAGTATACAGGCCAGAAGAGGGCACCAGATCTCATTACAGGTGATTGTGAGCCACCATGTGGTTGCTGGGAATTGAACTCAGGACCTTTGGAAGAGCAGGCAGTGTGCTCTTAACCACTGAGCCATCTCTCCAGCCCCTGTTTCTCTTTATCTACATTTTGCCTCTGGGCTTTTACTTTTCTTTCCTTCCGTACGTCTTACTTCCCTGTTTCCTGCAGTATCTGACTGGCTGGCAGACAGCTGTTTGTGTGGTTTCTTACCCCAGGCAGGTCCCTCACTTTCTTGCTCATTCTCTCCTCTCTCTCTCTCTCTCTCATTCTTGTTCTTTTCCTGAACCTAGGTTCCTCTTCCTGTTCCTTCTCTCTGCCTGCCAGCCCCGCCTATCCTTTCTCTGCCTAGCTATTGACCATTTAGCTCTGTATTGGACCAATCAGGTGCCTTAAGCAGGCACACTTTTACATAATTAAACACATATCCTTACATCGTTAAACAAATGCAGCATAAGCAAATTTAACACATCTTTATGCAGTTAAAGTAATATTCCACAGCATAAACAAATGTAACATAGCTTTACAAGTTAATATAAGTATATATACATATTCATATATTCCACAACTCTGTACCACTAGCCCAGGGGTGGTATCACCCACAATGGTCTGGGACCTCCCCATCAATCAGTAAAATGCTCTACAGCCTTGCCTACAGCCTGACTTGATGAAGGCATTTTCTCAGCTGAGATTCCCTGCTCTCCAATGCCTCCAGCCTATGTAGAATACATGATACTGTCCAGCACACCACCATCGTCTCCCATGTTTGAATGTTAGCTTCCCATTTTGTAGAACTGTTTTTGGAAGGATTAGTAAGTGTGGCCTTACTGGAGGAGGTGTACCATACAGGCAGGAGCTTTGAGATTTCAAAATATTACTATGCCCAGCTTCTCCCCACCCTGCCACTCTGCTTCCTGATTATGTGACTCCTCCAGTGCCATTCCTGCCTCCTTGATGCAATACTGTCCCCAAACAAGCTCATGGTCTCACCCTCTAAAATCACAAGCAAACCCCAATTAAATGCTTTCTTTCATAAGGTGCCTTTGTCACGGTGTCTCTTCACAGCAATAGAACAGTGACTAAGATATCATGTAGTGAATATTCTTGATGATTTTAGTGATTCATAGGTTAAAAAATGAATCCTAATCACTGATTTCTCTTTATTGTCTTCCTCTACCCAACTCCATTTTTAGGCCGTGAAGAAAAGCTACCAGGTCAACCATCAGACAGTCAAGAATTTGAAACAGTGCTCCAGAATCCCAGCACATAGAAAAAGGGAAAGGCAACACCAATAACTGCACCCGTCACAAAGCTGTGAACACGTGCTGTCTCCATCCTTTACCACGGCAGTTCAACATCTTCCTCCTCTGGGTACCAGCCCCCTGCTCATCGCTTTTTACCCACTCAGATCTTCCGTTCATGGCAGTGGAAACTCCCAGTGTGTTGAGGGAGGGACTTCTCCAGTCTGCAGACTGAAGCAGTGTAAGAATAAAGTCTGTGACTTTTGAACAAATCACCAGGGCTAGGATTAAGTGATTCTTTAGTCTGAGGCTCTTCTGGAGGTTAGTGAACCCTTCATTAGGCTATAGTTCAAACTGCATCAGTTCAAGGTTGTGGTCACTTGAAAGTAACCTACACATTGTCCCTTGCCCTCACCGCTTTCATAGTCTATATTGCTGAGCTGTCCGAATTGGAATTTGATTTAGTTATAAACCCAACCTCTATTCTCCTCTTGAAAATGGCAAGTTCTTATCTTACATAATCTCTTTAGAACCTGGAACCAGTTGGCTTTCTTATTTTCTGTTTTTATCCATTTCTGAGTATCTTAGAAGAGTAGGATATTTTAGCTGAACTTTTAATTTTTAGAAGCAGGGGTTGGAACTCAACGCTGTGCTTTTTAAAAATTTAAGTATTATTATATCTATTATTAATTTCAACAGAGTATAACGTATATTTATTCCACAAAATACTTAAGACCAGAGTACACTTGCTCTAACTTGGTTCTTTGTTTACCAAGATTTACTACTCTGGTAAGAGATTATCTTCACTTTATGAACTCATCCTCAGTTATGTATAACCAGCCCTCCATATTTTCTTGTTAAATTTTATTTATTTATTTTTATTGATAAACTTTGGAGAAGTCTAAACCCATCCTGCACACATTAGTGTGCTTTCATAGATATCTATTTGATATTTCAAATCTTGGAGATTTATAAAACTGAATTATAATAGGTACACATAGATATACATCCAAGGGGATATATCACAGAAAGTTTTGATTAATTTCCCTAAATGCAAACAGTATATTTTTGACAGTCTAGTATCAAAGGTATTGGCCCACTTACATTGAGGTATGTGAAACCCAGTGATACCAGTATTGTGAATGACAGACGCTGCTTTCTCCAAAGAGAAATCTATTCTAGTTTGCATATTCCCACTTGTAAATCCCCAATAAGGTTTTTCAACTTTCACAAAAATCTGTTAGGGCATCCTGGACACAAAATACTTTTTTAGTTTAGGGTAAATATAGGCCCCTAATATGGTTTTCCATACTGTAATGAGAAGGAAACTTTAATTATCTGGGCACGTAAATACCTTAAGCACAAAAATGTACACATACATACACACACACACACACACACACACACACACACACACGCACGCGCACACAAAAGAATAACTGCCTAGTTAAACCTAGTTGAACTGTTGAAATAGAGTCAGATATTTTACTATGTCCAATTTTACAAACAGAAAATGGTTCCCCACCAAGACACAACAAACCTGATATTTCAGATAGTCCTTCAACATAAAAAATTTCTGAAACATGGCTTACAAGCCATCTTTTTGAAACTAAACAAAACCAATTAGATTTGCCCAGCATGTTTTATTGCACACTGTTTGGTGGCTCTATTGTCAACAGGAATGCCTTACTGCTCTAGATAGTGCATCACCAACCAGGTGACAAAGAGTGAAAAAGCCAAGAGCTACACCAATTTATTTCAAGACGATTCTGTTGTGGTAACAGGTTCCCATCCTGAAAAACATTATTTTTTACAAGAGAGAAGTTGGGGAAGGCGTCAGCAAGAACCCAGAATGTTATATAAAATAGGTCAATAAAAGGGACAAGCATGAGAAAAAGAATGAAGTGGAGACAATGTGAATATTATTCAGTTTGAAAGATAGTCCTCATTTTTATAAGAAAAAATAATAAACCTATATTTTAGTTATCATTTAACAAAGAAATATTAAAGCTATTCAGAAGATGCCACAACAGTCTCATAAAAGGAAGTCATCTTACCCTTACAGTGAGAAAATGGTCATTTCAATGAGTTTCAGTACATTGTATAAATTTGGAGCTTAAGATGAGTACGTTTTCACGTAGCTGTTAAGCGTTTAGTTAATCTCGAAGTCAACATATGGTTTCCCATCAATACGAGTATTGTCAGAAACAGCTATGAAATAAGCAGATGCTTTCCACTGTTGTTTTCTTGAAGTCTCTGTATTTTATGCTTCATTCGTACAGTGTGTCGTGCTGATAAATGTATACCAGGTTGTTTGTTGAGATGAAGCAATCCATCATATGTACAGAAGCCAAGGATAGGTTACATGTCTTAGTGGGGCTCACGTACAAATGACTGGTTTACTTCAGTGAAGTATAGCTTGTTGAAATGCAAGCATTTCCCTAAAATTGTGATTACGCGTGACATCCTCAAAGATTTACAGTGCCACCGATGGGTCTCTGAAGTTTCATTGAAGCAAGACGGAAAAGGAAGGACAAATCTACCACAATTTGGCCTGACATTCTCTATTCCTAGAAAATCACATATAGAGCCATTGCCATGGCTGATGTCATCCGTTCAAAGAAAAAGGCAAAATAGACGACTCTTCCATTCCATTCAATACAAATATCAGAAATGTTGTGTGAACAGTTAGGGAGAAACGGCTGTGACTTCTCAACAGGGATCTGAAGTGAATCTCAGTTCTGTCCCCGGGTCAAGGCAGTTAGACAGTGCAACAAACCTCTTCTGCGCGTTTTCCCTGCTGCAATTTCCGAGGCAAGCCCAGAAGGTCAAAGAATCACTGAACCTCTTCATTGGAGCATTTCTATTTTGATTCTCTCACCATTTACAACGGGACAACTGCAGGGGGATAATGGCCCTAAATTACAATCGACTTTGGAAGAATAACGGACTTTGTCTTCCTCAATCAAGTCATCAATAGGAAACTCTCTAGCAGTGAGAGCCACCGCTATCTCTTAAGACTATGCTAAGATCTAAATGAAAAGTTTAGCATCCAGGGGCTTGTTAAAAACTGGAGCTTGTATCTAAAGAACTTAGAGACAAATTACACCCATTTGCAAATGAGGTTCTCAAACGTGACACCAAGCTGATTCTATTTCCTTTACGTGGGTGCACGTTCAGGGCACCGAATGTGGTACTTTGCTTTCTGCATCTATTGCTATCTATGGGTGTGTGAATGAGTGCCTGGATTTTTCACCTTTTTAGCATGGCTTTGCTTTTAAGCACTCATAGGTGATATTTAAGAGTAGCTTCAAAATTCTCAAAATTGCAACACAGATAAAGATCATTCCCTGAGGATTCAGGGAACCCTTTGAGTATGACCTCCCCCCACATTCTGTCCTTATTTAGATCCCAAATAAGACCAAGGGATGTGACTGCAGCCCTGTGGATGGACTGGCATACTGTGGGGCACTCAATGACTATTTCTTAAATGAATGAATGATTCAAGAGGGGATATATGAATTAATTTTGACTTGACTAGCATATTAATTGGTACAAGAATCTCATAGTCAGAGCCAGGATTTTCTCTAAGATAGGATCTGGAATCAAATTACATGAACTATCTCAAAGATTTAAGGGTCTGTAATTCAGGGGAAATGCTTGGGAATTCAGATTTACAGAAATTTATAGGAGTAGGAAAAAATCTCCCCAGTTCTTTACAAAAGCACTTGGACAACTTGGCATGGGTGCTTCAAATAAGGAACTTCATTTCCAAAGTTTACAGAAGACCACGCTTTAGTTTCTTTCTGAAAAAAAAAAGTTATATTGTCAAGCATATTAAATTCCCCTGTGATATTTCTATTCGTTAAAGCAGTCCACGGTCAATGAAAACATCGTTTCTAAACTTTCTGCTTTCCATGACCACTTTCTTCATCCTTGATTCCTAGAATGTACCTGAGCTTCAGATTGCTCCCATGTCACCCCCCCCCAAAGTCTCCATGGATCTATTTATTTAACAGATATGCCTGTGTCGCTGGTGTGTGCTAGATTCTGGAAAGGCATTGAGAAGGAAGTCAAATGTAATGCCATGCCAATGTTCACAGTGAGGGACTCCTTAGCGCTTATTCTGGTCAAAATCCCTGGGTCCTCTTCACACATGCTAGAACAAAAGCAAACCCTCACCTCATGGGAGGCATGAAATATTTCCTGCATAATTTGCGTGAGCTTGCTTTTCTGAACATACCCCTTAAATGTGCCACATAGTTTAACCATAAAGCAAACTTACAACCCAGTGACGTAGGCAGTTGTGACAGTCTTAACCATGCAGTAGTACTTACCAGGCTGCAGCTTGTGTGCCAAATGCCTACACAAACACCTCCCTAGGACAGCTCTACACACTAGGCTCTGCTTACACCCAGGAAAACGAAAGCACAGACTGCATGACTTTGCCAAGGTCACCTGATTCGCTGGTGGAGTTGGGGCTTCAACCCATGAAGTCTGACACACTAGTTCATGTGCCTAACCATGATCTGTGGACTGTGGGAGCACTAGTATATTCAAATGGATGAGTCGTTGTATATAGAAATACCCTGAATTTGCAAAGTAGCAAATAAAAGTTGTTAGTAAATTACAACTCATGATAGTCAACAAATCACATCAGAAATAAAAACAAAACAGGGTGAGAACTGAATCTTACTTCATAGTACATTTATGAACAGTACTTCAAGCCAGGGACAGGCATCCAGGTTCCAGATCCAGATAATTTCTATTTGTGAAAACGTTTCAATGACTTCAGACGTATTTATTGTCAGCCACTGTGTCTATCTGGTGCTACAAAAAACCGAAAGAACAAAAACCCCCGCTCTAAGGGCTTCTACATACACAGTGCAGAGATGAACTAAGGCTATTTCATCTTTATAGGGAAGGATTGGCCAATTGTACCGTTTCTCCCCCGTTGCATTGCATGTACATCGTGTCTTTCCAATTGTTTTTGTTGTTTTTACGAAAGAGCTGCAAAATTGTGCAGTGGTTCAACCTGACCAAAGTGGTATTATGCTGCTGGGAAGTAAACGTATTAGACACCAGACTGGACATACTGTTTTTATTCACATCCCAGGGATCATCGGACGCTGAGCCATGTGTTTATTTGGATATGAAGTCTCATATGTGTATTCCTAACATAGGTTTCGATCTTGCTGTGTAGGGTTGAGGTTCTTTCCATAAAGAAAGAACACAAGGTCTTCTTTCCCATTTCCCCTTCCCTGCAGAGACTCGATTTTACAGCGGGGTTGTTGAATGCTACAAGTGGATACCAGAACCAGTATGGTTTTTGAAATCTCGTCACTTGTTTTGGATGTTTTCTTCCACACCTTTCTAAGCTTTCCTACAGAGAAGTAACCCCGAGTTTTAGAATCCTGCCCATGCTACCCCACCTAGCCATTTTTTTCTAACATGAATGCTGGGGATTTGAACTCACATTCTCTTGATTATATAGCACTTTACTCTCTGGGTCCTCAGACAGAGATTTATCTCTTACTCACTCAGCTTTCCTGACCTGATTTTTATCCTCAGAATGAACTTGGAGATTTGTGTCAATATTTTTCACCCTCACCCCCACCATCTCCCACTTTCCCCACACACATTATTCCATGGGAGAAAATTCCAAGAAGCAAAAGTGGATTTCAAATTATCAGCTCAGCTATAGGGCGCCTTTCCTACCCTGCTCCAGTTGTGAGACCTTGTGGGCCTAATAACCATCCTCTTAACTGCTTCGGTTATGCAGGTGAATAAAGGCAACTAATAAATAGTTACTAATAAAACTCAAACCATTTATTCAGCCTTAATGTTGTCAACATTAGCTTTACCTGAGATTAGAATTTATATTCTAGTATAAATTAGACAAGCATCCCATAGAGGATCAAGTGGAAAGGGCTTAGTAGCCAGTATGGTCTTAAAGCTTGGTGGGTGTTGTTGAGCTCCCTTGAAAGTGGGTACCGGGTCTCCAGCCCCCTTCCTTTTCTTTCTCAGATTTTAACCATGTGGTCAATGGATTTGTTACCCCATACACATCACAATGTTGCATCACCATAGGACCAAAGCAGCAGGGCCAACGAGTCGTGAACTGATGCCACAAAAACTGTGAGCAAAGTGAACTTTCCTTCTTTATGCCTTAGTTTCTCTCTGGTATTTAGTCACGGGGACAACAAAAGTGACTGACACATACAAATATTACCTGTACTGAGTCTGTATAAGGGACCAAGTTTCTCTCATTCATTTGAATGATGAAAACCTACAACACCCAAAAGGAAATAGTCACAGCCTATATGTTTTCATTAAACTAGATTACAGAAAGGAAAAACACATGAGTATCATTTCAAAGAATCCTATTGTTACCTGGAAGCTTTTGTTTATTAACTGCACCACAATTTAAAAAAAAAAGTAAAAGGTGTGGAAGAGCAAGAGGCAGACTGGTTGCCAAGGGGTGGAAACACGCGGAGAGGCTGCACATGGGCCTGCCCTGCAGCGTGAGGATTCAGAATCCAGCCCTCACCCGGCCCGTGCATTTTCTCTGAGAAACCTATAAAAAAAAGTTCCACTGAAAACTCGCACTTCAGCTCAATGTCACTGGTCCCCTTCATTTCCCAGAAGGGCCTCATTGCCGAGAACACAGTGTGTGGTCAACCCACACCGAAGAAATAACAGTGCGACCGAGGGTCAGTTTAACCTCCTTCGATCCACAGCATGATTTGAAGGGATTCTCTTTTTCTGTTGCAAGTAATCAAAACCAGCAGCGGGTTCCAAGTTTTAAAGAGAAAATGAGTCAATTCCAAAGCAGACACTATCCATGCCTCAATAATAAATGTCCTGCTTCTTACCCTTACCTCTTTCTTGGGTCTGCCTATCTCTCCTCTTTCTGTTTCTTTTTTTTTTTCCTGCTACAGTTTTTTTTTTCCTTATAAGTCATGCTCCTCTGCCCAGGAGAATCAGGCCTATACCTTCATAGCTATGAATTTAAGAACAAAACTGAGGCCCGGAGAAATGGCCTTAGAAGCTAAGAAAGATCAGTTCCTAGCACCCGTACTGAGCAGTTCACAACTGCCTGTAACTCTAGCTCCAGAGACCTGAGGCTTCATACCTTACACTCACATTCACATAGGCACATACTCATGTGTGATTAAAAATGATGCATGAACAAATAAAGAAAAAAGCAAATTCTTTTTTTGGTGTCAATATCTCATAGGAAGATTCTGAATGACATTCTTTGGTTCTGGTCTCTTAATAAAACAAATCACTATAAGATAAATGATTGACTGAACTCAGGCAAGAAAGATTCTCATATCCACTAAGTCTCTATGTAGTAGCTGCACAGAAACCAGGAGGAGAGGGACACCATGGCTCTGGTATAAAGCAAGCCAAGAACTGCCCCAGAAAACACATGTTCAAAAGCAGACTGAGTTATTTTGATAACACTGAATTACTGAGATAACATTTTAATGAAAAAATTAGAGATACCTTCCTGAAACAGAAACCACAAAATCAAATGTTTCAAACTAAATGGGGCCTGCCATGTATGAAGGAGGGCTGGATTAGCACTGGACAGACATTGGTTGCAAGAGCTTCAGGACCACAAACCTTGCCTTATAACAAGGAAGGTCACCTATATTGGATGGTATCAGCTGGGAAGTTATTCTGTTTTTTAAGCTCGGCAGCTTAAACGGAAGACCAATAAGGAAGCCATCCTCAAGAAGCTCTTATATAATGTCAATATCGGAATACAGCCCCTTCAGGAAGTCAGTGAACAGAAAATTGCACCGACAGTGACAAGCTTGTTTGTGTGTCATCACAACATAAAATTGATAATGTATGAGTGTTTACTAGGTATCAAATGCCTTATTCAGTATCAACTACTTTCGTATTTCAAGACTTTAATGTCTCTTACTTGTCACATCACAAAGAAACCCAGGACAAGTCTCTGTAACTCTAGCTTCTTCTAACACTTTGCCCCTCAACCCTTACCCTAAACCTCTCCCTCCCAGAACTGGGCTTCCATTTCACTTCCCCCAGCTTCTGATTACATAACCTCAGACGTTTTGGCTCCAAATCTGTCTGTACT
Source organism: Microtus oregoni (assembly GCF_018167655.1). Classification (NCBI taxonomy): domain Eukaryota; kingdom Metazoa; phylum Chordata; class Mammalia; order Rodentia; family Cricetidae; genus Microtus; species Microtus oregoni. Next base: position 75,222,543 of record NW_024543060.1, on the reverse strand, counting down.
TTACTAGCCCCTGGTGGTCTCCCAGATCCTGGGCAGCAAGCAGGTAGGGAAACACTTCTTCCAGTCTGCACTCCTCCCTTCCTGTAGTTCTTCAACCATCAATCCAACCTTCCTGGGTCCCTATACATCCTCTACATTTCAGCAGGAAGACAGAAGAAATTACTTTGGTCTTTACCATCAACAAAATCTGGAATGTCAGTGAAAATTTTTTTCAGCCTGATAAACCTCTCTGCCAACACAATAACCCAAATCAGACCACATCAACCAAATTAGAAAAAGTTCAGGTTGAATGGACGCCAGTGCTTCTGGGTAACATTCCAGCCCCCAGAGAAGAAATGGGGAAGGAAGACCAGGAAACCATGTGTTTGTTCTCTAGGAGACAGTTTAAATACCCTGTGGGAGTGGTCTTGAGCATCTCTGGAGAGGGGTCACTGTTTGGTGGGCTTTCTTCCAAGTGTAGCCTGGACTGAGGCAACTCCCAGGGGAGGGGTCTTGGGATGGAACTTTCTACCCAAACATTCCAGACTCTTTTTGGATATATGGGTACCAGGGGCTGAGGCAACACTTTCACCCAAACATCCCAGATTCTTTGGGTATATGGATGCCAGGGGCTGGGGTGAAGCTTCCAACCAAATATCACAGACTCTTTGGGTGTAGGGGTTTTGATCAGAGAAGCAAAGAAGCCACAAGTCCTCTTCTACCTCCTTCCTTCTTCCAGAAGCGCTGAGGTCCCCCTCCACCCCACCTTACTACTTTTTGTCCTATCTATCTACAGTCCTCCAAAGCCTTTGTAATTAAATTTGATTAGCTAGTGGCTAGCTCCAACCTCTGACTCCAAGCAAGCTTTATTTGTTAGAACACGATCAAAATATCACACACAACAGACAAGGTCTGGCACTGTAGTGCAGGTTGGTTTGGCATTCACGATGTATCTCAGGTGGCCATACACTTACAGTACTCTTCCTGAGTGCTTGGATTGCAAGTGTGAGCCTCCATATCAGCTATGATTTGGGCTGGATCTCTTGTGTCATGATTGACGGCAAATTCTGAAATAGATGGGCACAATGCAGCCTCCTTATTGAGAGTCTAATTCTCCATTTAGATTATGAAAATGTGTGGTGCACTTTGATTTCAATTTTGATTCTTTACTGTAATTCTGGGCTAATGAAAAGAGAAAACTCCCTTCAGCATTTTATCGTAATTGCCTTTCTAGATTGCATTTAGTTTAGGGGAAGAAAAATGTCGAATCCATTCAAGTAATTGTCGATCTTAATGTACACAGTTGCAAATGCAAGCAGTGACTTTGCAAAGAGCCCTAATGTCTGATAAAGAACAGAACTCAAAAGACAAGGAATTTCTGATCTTGAACTTGGTTGTGTTTCTTTTACTAATAAGCCCCTCCTAGACTGACCTAGTGGTCTGCTTCTCTAAAATTAAGAATGTTGAAATCACTAAAACATATCGGTGAATGAAAAAATAAGGACATGTGATATGGGATTCCCTTCTGTGTGTTGTGAATATGTTTTATTGCCATTGGTTAATAAAGAAGCTGCTTTCAGTCAATGACTTAAGAGAATATAGCCAGACTGGAAAAGATACATAGAGAGGGTAGGCGGAGTCAAGAAGAAGCCAAGTAGCCACCACAGGAGGCAGATGCTGGATGCCGAACAGAAGCTTACTGGTAGGCCACAACCACATATTGATACACAGATTAATAGAAATGGGTTGATTTAAGATATAAGAACTAGCTAGAAATATGCATAAGGTCATAGGCCAAGCAGTATTTTAATTAATAGTTTCTTGATACTTATTTCAGGTCTAGGCAGCTGGGAAATGAACAAGCAGCCTCCCACTACAGACATGGGCTTCCCCAGGGTATGGTTTCAGAGATAGTATATTGTATATTTGATATGAATGAAGCCAGAGGCATTGGGAAGGGTCTAGACTAAACATGGCCAACATACTGAACTAAGTTATAAGAGGAGAGGGAGGAGAGCAAGACAGGAAGAGGAGGGGAGGCAAATGAACCAACAGAGATCTGGCAGCAGAGCCGACCAAGTGCCAAGAGAGCAAGAGACCTTGTAGCCAAAATGGATGAGGTTATACAGGAAAGAAAAGCTGGGGGAAGGGAAACAGAAGCCAAGCCCTGGAGAGGGAGAGCTTTAAGGTAGGGAGACAGATGAGAATTGCTGGACGGGGTTTCAGATACTGAGGGAGACTTACATCAAGTTTCATTGAGACCTAATAAATACAAGTAGCTTTAAACAGACTGATTAAGTTATATATTAGAAATTCACACTCATGCACACACACACACACAAATAAATATATCATACATATATGTACATGACAATAATTAATGAAAAAGAGAAAAAGAGACCATGAATTTTAAAGAAAAGAAGAAGGGACATATGGAAGGGAGAAAGGGAATCGATGGGGCTTGTCTCTTAAAGGGACCTTTTGCATCTGCATACGGACTGAGACCCTAGACTGGCCAGGGTACTGTCTGGGTGCATCCTGCCAGATGACAGGGCAGACCAGCATCATGCCTGTATCCCATTTTTCTCTTATTATAAAAAGGTGGGGAGACACTAAAGAGGACAGCAGGTAAGACAGGGATAGGGGCACCAGGTTGTCAAGACTGCTTCCTGCAGATTTGTGGGAACTGAAATCTTGGGGGACCTAATGAAGCTGGAGTGCTGCCACGTCCTGGGGTAGTTGGCTGTTTCATAGCTGTCTAGGCTCTGTGGAATTGTCCAGTGTCTCTTGGACCTGACAAGGTGCTGGCAGAACAGAGGACAAGATTGGGTTTAGGGGAAAAGTTAAGGGGTAAGAATTTCTCTAGGTCCTGGCTATGGAGGGAGATAGTATCAGGACAGGGGAAATGTAGGGAGACTTGGCTCTTGGAGCCTGGTAATCGAGGGAGGGGTACACCTAACCTGATCGAGGTGAATCCTCCAAGTTGACTCCCTAGGACTTACAAGATTTTTTTACATTTGTGAAAAAGTAAGTTTTCTGTACATAGCATCTCCACTGCTTATAACAGGTACTGAAATCTGTACTGTAGAAACGACAGCAGACTCATGTCAGAAACGGCAGTGACCGTGAGAAGGACCCTTTAAATCAATCGGAAACGACCAAAGAGAATTTAAAGTCTTGATCTTGCAGTTACAGTGATGATGGTGGCAATACTCTTCCAGAGCTAGTTTGCAGTAATAAGGGCGGCGGGGCTGCGTCCCCAACACCCCAGCCACCTGCTCGGCTAGCTTATGCCCGAAATAACAACACACAAACTGTATTCATTTAAACACTGCTTGGCCCATTCTCTTCTAGGCTAATTCTCACATATTAATTTAGCCCATTTCTAATCATCTGTGTATGGCACCCCAAGGTGCGCTTACCAGGAAGATTCTAGCCTATGTCCATCCTGGGTCGGAGCTTCATGGCGTGTGTCTGCCCGGGAGTGGGGCATGGCGTCTCTCTGAGGCGTCTGCTCCCGAGAGAGCTGTGGAGTCTCTGAGCTCACTTCCTCTTCCTCCCAGCATTTTGTTCTGTTTACTCCTCCCACCTATCCTCTAACCAATAAAATGGGCCAGGGCAGTGCCTTTATTAGCCAATGACCTTCCTCCATCACTAGTTTAATGGCTTATTAGAATTTTATTGATTACTATTAAGACTATGGACCCTCAGAGTCCATATATTAGGACAATATAACAGTAGCATAATGAAAGAGAGAAATCTGGAACATATTTCATTCTTGCAAGCATCTCAAATCCCTCGCCTCTGTCGTCACTTTAACGTTTTCTCCTCACACCTTCATAGCTTGCATTTACACACCATAAGTCACTTGCTTGTACACTGAAACATTCTTATTTCCAGACTTTTATAACTTCTGTCTACACATCTTAATACCTTGCATTTGCATGCCTTGAATAACCTTCTTAGGCCCTAAAACGTTCTTAGACCCTCACATCTTGAGCTTTGCATTTTGACATGTGCCCCTGAAAGCAACCGTTCCTTTCCCATCATTATGACATCACCTTAACACTCAGGAGAAATCTGTTTTATGAGTTCATTTCTCATTTGAGCCTGATAATGAGGTAAACTGTGCCCAGATGTAGTATTGGCTCCGTAAGAGTGAGGCCTGTGAACTGAATTTTACAGAGAATTGAGAATGCAGATGGCAAAGCTACCAATTGTCAAACTGCATCAGAGATCTTTAGAAGGGTAAATTTTACCAGAATAAACCATGGCAGATGACAGATACACCACACAGACAGAACTTGAGTTTATTGAGAGAAGGGTAGAGGGGAAGGAAGAAAGACAGAGAGAAAGACACACACACACAGAGAGAGAGAGAGAGAGAGAGAGAGAGAGAGAGAGAAGGTGGGGGAGGGAGAGAGAGTGGGGAGAGAGAAAAAGACACACAGCTGCCTCATCAGAGGAAATGGCAGAAAGAAAGCAAGGGAGTAGGCAGGGCTTGTCTCTTAAAGGGACCTTTTGGCACCTGTGTACAGACTAGACCCTGGGCTGGCCAGGGTACTGCCTAGGTGCATCCTGCCAGATGACAGGGCATGATGCCTGAATCCTAAACAGTTCATACGTCAACCATGTTGCTGTGCTTAGAAGACCTTGTGTTCTTGATGCCCTCCATCCCCTCCGGCTCTTACATTTTTTCTGCCTCCTCTTCCACAGAGTTCCCGAAGCCCTGAGAGAAGGAATTTGATGGAGACCTCTCTCATAGACTCAAATGTTCCAAAGTCTCTCACTCTGCCCACTGCCTACTTGTGGTTCTGTTTTTGTTCCCATCTGCTGCAGGAGGAAGCTTCTCTGATGATGGCTGAGCAAGGCTCTGGGGTCCCCATGTTGAGAGCGGAAGTAGATACAAGCTCCCATCTCTAACCCAGAAAGCTGTCTCCAATTGATAACTGCTCTCAATGAAAAAATCAGTTTTCTCCAAAGGAGTCTCAATGGGGATACAAACCACACTTAAGGGAAGGCAGGCCCAACTGTTATCTATAAAACAGTGATGGCCTGAGACCCCACCCACAAGGAGCAGTGGTCCCACAAGGGGCAACAGTGGGCCACCTGAGGCCTCAGTGGGTCCCCTTGGCTGGTGAGAGACTGTGGCGGGTAAGAGACAGACAGATAGATATGCCATGCAGAGAGAGCTGGGGTATAGAGTTTATTTAGTGGGTTATGGAGGGAGAAGGGGGAATGGGAAGAAGGTGAGGAGAAGAGAGAGAAGCAGCAACTGTCTCTCCAGAAGAAGGGCAGAGAGAGAGAGAGAGAGAGAGAGAGAGAGAGAGAGAGAGAGAGAGAGAGCTGGAGAGGAAGTGGAAGATTCACTTGCCTAGGTAGAAAGGTGGGGGAGGTTGGGAGTGAGCAGAGTTTGTCTCTTAAAGGAGCAGGGTACCCAGGTGACAGACCAGGGCAGCAGATTACACCTATGCCCAGTGGTAGATGTGGGAGCCAGCCATGATAAGCTAAGTATGGGCAGGTCACCCAAAGGAAGTTCTTTACTTCCAACCATTAGCACCTGCCAGAGTAGAACTCTGGCCATGGATAAATTTAATAAGAGGCCTGGCTCTCAGTAGTTTACCCTAAAGCAATACCTGGCTGCAGGAAGAACCACAAACTGAGATTACCTGAGCAGCACCCAAAAACAGGCCATCCAAAAGAAATGCCTGGCATTCCAACTGCTGTAGATAGGACCACCTGCCAGCACACACCCACCAGGACACCCCTAGAAAAATGTCAACCAATCAGGGGTCCTAAGCCTTAGAAATACCTCACCCCCACCTTCACTACTATAAAAACCCAATTCTAACTGAGCTTGAGGCTCTCCATTTATTCCAATATGTTGGACATGCAGAAAGACCGGGTTTGCAAACTTGCTTAAAGTAAAGGCTCTTTGCTTTTATATAAGGAACTCAGTCTCCTTGTTGTCTTTTGTGGGGACTTCGTGGATCTGGGCATAACAGTAAACATAAAAGTAATCCAAAGAAACAAAAAACCTCTAAGGTATTTTTGGATATATTTTTTTTCTCATAATGCTTTATCTAGATATTTTTTTAAATTGATTAGCTAATTTTTCACCTTATAGATGTTTTGTTTATATATTATGGTTTCCAGTTTTGTTTCTGTGGACTTTCTTTGTGTACAAATGTGTACTTTGTTGTCTATGAATTTTTTTTCCGCTTTTTCTTTGGCTTTTTTTTTCTGTTTGTTTGTTTTGTCCTATTGTAGTTTGTCTTAATTTTATTCTATTTAAAAATATTATTATTACTTATTATCATTATTATTTTAGATACCTGTTTGTATTCTGATGACAGAAGGAAAGGATTTCCATTTGGGTGAGTGGAGAAGTGGAAAGGATCTGGGAGGAGTTGGAGGAGGTGAAAACGTAATCAGAATATAGCATATGAAAAAAAAATCTATTTTCAATTAAAAAAATAAGAAAAGCACCCCCAATTAGATAATGTGGAATTACAGAAACCCATAGTTGCAGAGTGTATTCTTCCAGAGCAGAATGAAATCAGAGGGATCAGTGGTATCTGCTTTTCATCTCAGCAAGCCCCAAGCAGGCAGATCTCTGTGAGTTCAAGGCCATCTTGGTCTACTCAGAGAGTTACAGGCCAGTCAGGGCTAATAGTGAGATCCTGCCTTAAAACAAAGCAAACAGAAATCTTAATTATATACAGATCTCTAAATGTTTGTTTGTACTTAGTCTCTGGTCTATTTCAAACCATTCCTGAGCCATACTTGGAGGAACACAGTGTTCCAGTTTGAATCTCTCAGTTGCTCTGATAAAACACTGATAAAAGGAAAAGTTGGGGGCAGAGGGGGGTTAGCAAGGTTTATTTCAACATACAGTTTCAGTACACGTTAAACATAAGCCAGGAAGGGAGTTCAGGGTAGGAGGAACCTGGCAGCTGAAACTGGACCAGACCACGGAGGAAAGCAGCTTAATGGCTTGCTTCCAGGCTCACAGTTAGTTACCTTTCTTCTGTCTCCTAAGATAACCTCCCTAGGACTAGGACTGGACCCTTCCACAGCAATCAGCAATCAAGGAAGTGCCCCACTGACTTGCCCACAGGTCAGTCTGGCCCAGCTAATTCCCCAGTTGAGGTACCCTCTTCCTGATGTTCCCTCTTCAAGGTTTACGTCAAGTTGCCAAAAAATTAATTAGCACTATTGCAAAGTATACTGCGAGGCCCAGGACAAATTGGCCGCACACATGGGACCCAGGCCGCACTCACAGCTGCCGGGCAGGCAGCACCGGGTTTGAGGAAAAACCCTAAGCTGACACCACCCAGGGAGGGTCAGCATCTAAAGGGAAGCACCTGACACCCAACCATTAGATAAGATAAGACCACCAGTTGTTGCTGAGCCCAGGACTCACCTATTCCCCTTTTGCCAAGCCTCTTAGACAAAGGTCAGCCAATCAGGGTCCTCAACCCTGGAAATCACCTCACCCCAACCTCTTTGGTAAATCCCTACCCAAACTGGACTGGGCACTCTCTACTCTCAACAGATGGAGAGTCTTGAAGCTTAAGTTTAAATAAAGGCTCTTTGCTTTTGTTAGGAAATTTCCTAACTGAGCTCTCTGAGGACGCAAAAATTCCCAATCAAACCAAATCAAAACAAGCCAAATTAAGAAATATCCAGGTTTAATGGGAGATCTGCGCTCTCAGGTGGCCCCGAGGGGGAAACCAGGAAGCTGCAGGAACGCAACCCCCCGGGAGGAAGAAAGGGGGGAAAGGGGGACGTGTTCTTCTTTTGGGGGATCACTTAAGTACCCTGGGGAGTGGTCCTGACCCCACCCCCAGGGAGGGGTCAGGACTGGCCTGCTGGGATTCGAAGTCCATACCAGGCCTGGGGGCTGAGATAGATGCCAGGGACTGGGGCCTAGGCTCCCAGCCTAACAGCTTTTACATATGAGCGTACTTTGTGGTGATTTTGGGGGAACCCCGCGATCTGGGCATAACATATACTTGCTGAAGATCATATAAACAATAAAGGATTTGCAGTTTAAAATAGAACTGGTTTACATTTCTGTAAATATTAAGAGCCAGAAAGTTATAGACTCTGCCCATGATATAGCTTAATAGATGTGCAGAAATCTTTGGTGAAAACAATGCGAAGAAATGGAAACCGCAAGAACAGAAGTATTTTCCGACTCCAAGGTCAGAAGCCTTGATTAAACCCATTCCATAGACTGATTCCAATATATTCTCATTATCTTACCATTTTACAAATATTCATGCTTCAATAAAGTCAAACCATAGCAATGGCCTTGCCTGCTCTAAATTTAATCAAGTGCAGGAACGGGTTTGCTTATTATGTACTTTGGCAGGTACACAAAGAAAAGCAGCAGGAAAAAAAAAAGATACAGTGTTTTTTGTTTTTTTTTTCCCAGAAGGTATAGGCCCTTTTTCTATTACCAGACATGTCTGACTTTCTTTAGCTTGGAATAGTTACTTAAAAATCTAATGGAATTCAGAATTCTGCCAAAATGGTAAAATAGTCCAGACAGCTAGGTTTGAACATTCCCTACGCCCCTCGGAAAAACAAATTTGGAAAATAATAATGAAATAATCTTTGTGAGAAAGGAGGCTCTCCAGAGCTAACCAGTTGAAGAGGAGTGAAGGCTAGCCTGGGGCAATACAGAAGGAGTGGTCAGTGATGCAAGACCCAGAGGAGCCATTTATATTCACTAGCTTCTGTGCCTGAGGCTCTGCCTCCTTAATGCTGATGCCTGCAGAGAAGAGCCTTATCCTACCTCCGCAGAGTGAAATTAGGGAGTTTCAGACCAGCCCTGCCTGGGGCATCCCTTTTATATTACTATTCTCTCCCAGCCAAACGGGAAGATTGGAGGATCCCGGTGTACAGCAGTTCCTTCCCTCCTGGGGCTCAGTCTCCAGCCAGGGAAAGGTAACTGCAGTAGAGGGGAGTTGCCCTCTGTGGGAGAAACAAAGAAGAGCAATTATGCTGTTTGGGTGGTGCCTGAGGCTCTTCCACGCCCCTCCTCCTAGGTGACTTCAGTGGTCTCTAACTTAGAAGAGGCTTTCAGCCTTCAGGGGAGGTGCATTTGTAAAAGCCAAGGCTTTTCCCTAGTTAAAGCAGATAAAGACTCTTTCTAAAGGAGCAGTTGTAAAGGGTTGTTTCTCAGACTCCAAATGTCTGAAAAGCAGAAAGGCTCATCATATCCTTGTTTGCTATTCCCACTTCCACTGCAGTATGATCTTCATTCATCCCTTTGTTTGGCGTGTGTGTGTGTGTGTGTGTGTGTGTGTGTATGTGTGTGTGTGTGTGTGTGTATGTGTGCTCATCATATCCTTGTTTGCTATTCCCACTTCCACTGCAGTATGATCTTCATTCATCCCTTTGTTTGGCCTGTGTACGTGTGTGTGTGTGTGTGTGTGTGTGTGTGTTTGTGTGTGTATGTGTGTGTGTGTGTGTATGCGTGCTCATCATATCCTTGTTTCCTGTTCTCACTCCCACCCCAATATGATCCTCATTCATTCTTTTGTTTGGCGTGTGTGTGTGTGTGTGTGTGTGTGTGTGTTGCTGTGAGGATGCCACCCACACAGCCACCCGGAATCCACCATTTCTCTCCCCATCTACTGTGCAGTTTCCAGGAAACAACTCGCACACCTTAGGTCCTGATCCAATGAACTGTGGCCATGAAGACTGGTTTATACAGCTCATTACAGCGGCTGGGAAATACCAGATAACAAAATTAATGCAGTTATTGTGAGGTTCATAGACAAAGCTCTAGAAAATAGCCAAGTATTTAATGGAGCATTTATTTAAAAAAAAAAAAAAGATAACTCTCCAGGACCAAGCATTGTTTCTGCAGGCATATCCTGCTCAAATCACCAGTTAAGAAAGCAATGAGGACATTGCTGCTTATTAGCTTAAAAGAGTGTTTTGATTTTCAGATTTTTCACCACTTATTTAACCAAACAGATTAATTCATCTATACAACACTGAGATTTGTTTGTTTGTATGTTTGGTTGGTTGAAAAAAAAAAAGTAACTACACTTGACCTACATGTCAATCCCATTGGACAAGAATATGACCACTACCACAAAATTTAAGCCAAATTTGAAACAAACTTGATTTATTTATTGGGGTACACTCACAGACCAACCAGCAACTGTTATGGTTTTGGTCCCTTTAAGAGACAAACCACACCCATTCCCCTCCCCATCTGCTGAGGCAGGCTGATCTTCAGCTTCTGGACTGAGCTCGTTCTCTTTTCCATCTTCCTCTCAGAGAGGCAGCTTTGCTTCTGCCTCTCTCCCCACTTCTCTGCTTCCCCCCTTCTCTGTCTCTGTCTCTTTCTCCTCTTCTCTCTCTCTCTCTCTCTCTCTCTCTCTGTCCCCCCTTCACCCTTCCTCCTCCATAACCCCCTGAATAAACATTCAACCTCACCCTGCATGTCATGTCTATCCATGTTTCTGTCTTCTGCCAGCCCGCCATGTGTCTCCCTGCCTGGAACCAGCCATTGCTCGGGGACCAGCAGCCGACTCTGCCTGGGGCCCACTGCCTGCTGCCACATGGCCCGCACCACTGCTCTGGGACCGGCAGCTGTCTCTGCCTGGGACTGGCTGCTCCCAGGGCCCGCTCTCTGCCGCCACATGGCCCGCCGCCACCGCTCGGGCCCCCACTCTGGGACCGGTGCAGCCATTTCTGCTGCCAACTGCCGCGGGGATCTTGCAGCATTTTTAAAAAAAGAACAACAGCAACTGTCTCCAAAGTCAGGTTAAAGAGAGCAGCCCCAAGTTCCCTTCTTAGGGCACCCTTAAAAAGTAAAATCTTGAGTAGTTGCAAAGCAGGTGAACAGAATCGAGACAACAGAGCAGTAAGGAAGCAGAGGAGAAAATTCTCAAACAAAACAAGACATAACACAAATCAGCCACCACCAACCACATGGTCACCATGTGATTGGGGGAGGGGGGATAGGATGTTCTCAAAAACAAGTCAAGGTCATGAGTTAGGGTAGGTTAGGAGGTTCCAGGAAATAGAGACTTAAAAGAGAAACTCAGCTCTTACAGTAAACAGAAACTTATATTTAACAATACAGCATAATGACTCTTTCCTTCAAAATGGAGTCAGGCAGGTTCCTCACACAGAGGCATTGTTTCTCACAATTGAAACAAATGTGACAGAGATGGCCTAATATAATAAATTTCTTTCTTTCTTTTTTTTTCTTTTTCTTTTCTTATTTATTATTTTAGGTTTTTCAAGACAAGGTTTCTCTGTATCTTTGGAACCTGCCCTGGAACTCACTTGGTAGTCCAGGCTGGTCTTGAATTCACAGAGATCCTCCTGTCTCTGTCTCCCGAGTGCTGGGATTAAAGGTGTGTACCACCTGTTATGGTTTAAAATAAGCAGCACAGAGGTTCCCCAAAGGCCAGCGGTTCCCCAAAGTTCCCCATGACCCGATGTCATGGCTGCAGCAGAGCCGCAGCCGGTGAGAGATGGATAGACAGACATACCCTGCAGAAAGAGTTTGGGTAAAGTTTATTCAGTGGGTTATGGAAGGGAAAGGGGAGAGGGAGAAAAAAGGTGGCTGCTGCCTCTTCTCCTCTCCCCCAACCCAATTTCTCTCTGTGTGTCCCTCTCCCCCTTCCTTTCACTTCCCTCTCCTCCTCTCCCCTCCTCTCCCTCTCCTTCCCCACTAAATAAACTATATCCAAACTCTCTCTGCATGGCACGTCTATCCATCTCTCACCTGCCACAGTTCTGCCTTCCATGACCTTGGGTGACCCAAAGTGACGCCTTGGCTTTCTGCCTGGGACCAGCTGCCCCTAGTGGCCTGCATCCATCTTTGAAAGTCCCCTCCCCTGGGAGTCGCCTTGGTCTGGACTCCACCTCCGGGAAAGCCCCCCAAGCAGTGACCCCTTCCCAGAGAGAGTAAAAAAAAAGCCCGCCAAGCAGTGGACCACTTCCACAGGCTATTTAGGCTGCCACCCAGAAAAGAAATACAGGGTCTTCAGGTTTTGTGTGGTCCCTGCTCCTTTCCCTTGCCATGCTCTCTCGGCCACCAGGGAGCGATGCATTAAATGTGGACATCTTTCATTTAGTCTAATTTGATCTGATTGGAATTGTGTCAGCAGAGAGGATGGAGAGCTTGTCCCAGAGGTCGCTGCTGGGAGGGGTTCGGTTTTTCCCAGCCACGTGTTGGAAAAAAGCTCTTCTCGCACCCTCTTTGCCAGGTTAAGATTGGCTTTGACTTGGTGAGTTCCCCTTTCAGAGTACAGGGCCAGTAGGGTCCCCAGTTGGCCCATTTTCGCATCTTTACTTTGTCAACCATTCTTTCCGTTGGAGTTGCGGCTGTGTGGAAAGCCTGACCAACATGGCTTAGCAGGGCTTTGCAGAGATGAGACTTGGGTGTTTGGAGACGTCTGCCGCTCATTTCTCATGCACCCCCATTTTGACTCAGCTCATTTCTCTTGCACCCCCAGTTTGACTCAAGAGTTATTCCAGTGGACGCACTATGACAGACTTGAGTCTCAATAGGCATAGGCTTCAAGATGGGCTCTTGCAATTCCAAGCCGATTACTCAAATGCCCTTGGGTGGTCTTTTACAAAAATCTTTTTAAATTGGGGCTATCTAACGTCTAACTTCTAGGCTGATGCTTTCCAAGATCTAAAAAGTGATTTGGGATTGCCTATGTAGCTAAAAAAAGCTGTCTCATTTCTGCTCATTTATCCCTCCTGAATCTGTTTAATAGCATTTGATGACTTAAGGTATTGGTAACTTATTACTTCGTTTGTTACGTTTCTTGCTAAAATGCAGACAGGTCTCTTTAACAGCCTCTTTAACAGGACTAACAAGTTTCAGGTGTATCTTAAAAATCCAGTTCCCAATTAACCTAAAGCAATAGCCTTTTGCTTTATTTGAACCATAACACCACCACCACCCAGCTAGCCTAATAACTTATAGACATCCTTAATAAATACTAGGATGACACCAAGATGTAAAACTGTTCCACTTTTCTTACAGACACCTGCAGGTTCTGGGAAAAAGTTTTGCTGTGTTATCACTGGTAAAGACTAACAGCCTCCAGAGCCTGTTTTAACCTGTTTTAACCCCACCCAGTTTCAAGCATATTTTACAGGTCACTCCTGCTGTCTGGGCCAAGACAAAGTGCTCTCCAAACAATGCCAACACCTTTATCAGCTCCTGAGACTTTACCATTGGTACCAACTCTCCTGGATCAAGGACACCTACCAACTAAAATTTGGTTGTATCTGCTATTATATCCCAGTTATATACCCGAGCTTCACCTGTACAACCAGGACACTTCTCTGCCCCATTCTTTCTGGCAGTTAATGACTTTCCACAGCTAGCCCCATTCATAGGACCAATAATAACAATATTTTTTCTCCTAGCCACCTGCCTTCTCATCTCCCTCAAAAAGCAGCTGCCTGAGGGCTCCAGGATGACAGTAAATCTGATACTATTACAGTCACACTTCTTCTTCTTCTTCTTCTTCTTCTTCTTCTTCTTCTTCTTCTTCTTCTTTTTTTTAGTTTTTCGAGACAGGGTTTCTCTGTAGCTTTGGAGCCTGTCCTGGTACTAGCTCTTGTAGACCAGGCTGGCCTCGAACTCACAGAGTTCCGCCTGCCTCTGCCTCCCGAGTGCTGGGATTAAAGGCGTGCGCCACCACCGCCTGGCTCCAGTCACACTTCTTGCTGAGTGTGAGCCCACCAATTTCCAGCCCCTCTTCCCCCACGTCACCCTATGCCTGCAGGAAGTAGCCAGACTTGAGCTGATGCCCCTTTATCCAAACAGAGCCTAAAATGTTGGTCATAAGCATCACCTCAGCTCCCTGTCACCTCTTATACAAAGAGTCTGGAATGTAATATCTGACGTCCATATTTGGAAGCCCCTTATCCCCTCGGAGTTGCCTCAGTCCAGACTCCACCTCCAGGAAAACCTGCCAAGAAGTGAACCCTTCCCAGGGAGGATCAAAAAAACCCTGCTAAGTGGTGGGCCTCTCTAAAGGCTATTTCGGTTGCCACCCAGAAAAGGAACACGTGGTCTCCAGGTTTTGCTTTGTCTTTCCTGGTCTCTTCCCCTCATCATGCACCCGGGAGCATTGTATTCAATGTGGGCATCTTTTATTTGGTCTACTATGGTCTGATTGGAATTATTTGCATCGGCGGAGAGGCTTGTGTTAAGAATATTCTTAACACTAGGGAAAACATTATACTGCTTTATTTAAACCATAACAACAACAACACCCAGCTGGCCTAATAACTTATAGACATCCTTGATAAATACTAGGGGCCATGTGGATTGAGTCTCTGGTCTCTAAAATATGAAAATCTCTCCTTCAGAGTTCAAAATATAGATAAAGTCTTTATCTTTAAATCTCTTTGGTCTATTTGGAGAGAGACTCCATCCTTTCTCCTGCCAGTCCCACAGAGGGTTACGAAGTACCAAGTCAATCCGGCAATTCACGCTGGGTCGTATGTGGTCACAAGTCTTGACTAATTCAGTCTCTAAGATTGATTCTCATAACAACTCAATATATGATTCTTCATGAATTATTAATGAATCTTGGTTTTTTAAAGCAATTACATTATGTAGGGCAAATCATTTAATCTTGCTAGTTAGCCAAAAGACTGAAAACCAAATATTGAACCTACAGGTAAAGTCTAATCAATTCATGATAAATTATTAGTGACTGATAACTACTTAAAGTCCACACACATAACAATATGAAATGCTTCTTCTTGTAATCATTCCTACATTTCCTAAGTAGATGAGTTTATTAGAAGAAGGAGAAAAAGAATTACATGAAAAATCCAATTCCTAAAGAAGTTAGGAGACTGGGTAATTCTGTGCTTCAACAGATTTAAATTTTGTTTTTCTGCAATAATAGCACCAAATCTTAGCTTATTAGTGTATATATCTCCTTCATTAAGCATTGATGAAGCCAGTGGCTAATCCATCTCCTTGCCTCTGTAAGGAAGAAATTAATCAATAGTGTGATCTATTGCTAGAATTCATACAACTACAAAATCCTACATGAAGATCATTCAGCACATAGAAGTTAATGTATGATTTCCTGTGCATAAGGTCAGCCACCTTAGAACACTATCTTACCTCATGAGTATAAACATTCATTTTATATTAGATAAAAGCCCAGTTTAGACCATATAGACCACAAGAAAGAGAAAAGTCTTCAGACTGCTAATGCAGTAGCTGGATGGGAGGCCTGTTCCTATGTTTTGTTCAAGTGAAATATATGAGCCATGACACAGAGAAATTACTAAGCTAAACTCCTCCGTGGATAGAAAGAGAATATAATCAGATGTTTCTCTCCCACCCGCCCGATCCCAAATACCCAGCAGCTTCTCTCCAAATAATTGACTCATAGGCCTAATATAACTTACAAATGCTCAGCCTATAGCTAACTCTTACATTTTAAGTTAACCCATATTTCTTATTTACACTCTGCTACATGGTGGGGCATTTTATGAGCATGGCACATTCATCTTCTGCTCCCTTTACATCTGCTAGAGACAATTAACGCAACCTGCCTCCTTCCCATCATCCTTAGTGTGGTCACTTTGTCTATACTTCCTGCCTGGCTATTTGTCAATCAGCACTTTATTAAACCAATTCAAGTGATGAATCTTTACAGTGTACAAAAGGATTATTCCAAAGCATTTTCCCCTTTTTTGTCTAGTTGAAAAGGAAGGTTTTAACTTTAAGATTATAAGATTATATACAACAAAAACAGTTACCAAATAAGATTACAGTTACAATATCTAGTCTATTTGTATTTAGAAAAATTAGAGAAAATATTCTATCATCTATCTTATCTTTGTGATTTCATCCAAAGTTTTGTATCTAATTTATTTTTTATCATAACTAAAAAAAAATGCTGTAACTATGACTACCTAATCTTGAACTCTGTCAAAGACCCCAGAAGAGTGAAATATTTTCTAATGACAGGGACCTCAAGTTGCCTGGACAGTCACCCAAAGTTCCTCTACAACATTGGGATATCCAACTTTGGCCTATAGGCCTAGCTTATCTGGCAGACTTTCCTGTGAAGCAGGGAATTTTGAAGGACTGTCCTAACTTGTTTTGAAAAGTTTAGTAGTCACTTATTTTGTGCCCTGCTGGTCTAGTTTGAACAGTAACTGTCAGCAATTGAGGCAAGGGCAGTTTCTTGGCCTACATGGCTAGTTATTTTTCATAAAAACCTCCATATGGAGTTTCATTGGTGCCCATCATCATCTCTGAAGTAGATTGGTGCTGCCAGGAGCAGACAGGTCTCACTGTCATAAAAAGTCTAAGTTATTAAAACATTTTAAATGCCCTATTCTATAGGTCTTTGAGTTACATAAACATAATACCCTAACCAAGAGTAGAAATGCACTATAATAAAATTAACTTTAAATGTGTATTAATAAACTAAAATCCATACCAATACAAAAATGTAAGGTTAATAGTTGTTTTCAATTAAAGTCAATTCAATAATATATCCTTTTATCCTATCATTTCTATGTCCTATCTCCATTTTTTTCTTCTAGGGATTTTTGAATTTAACTCCTTTGTTTAGCCTCCCCCCACTTTTTTTTACTATGACCTATAACAATTTGTAACCAAACCCCATTAAATGATAATAAATATCCATTGTCTTTTGGAAATGTGGGCATAGTTTTCTAGGCTACTTCCTGTTGTTTGGAGGCACTGGTAATCTTTGAAGGAACCCTTAGAAAATTGGGATAATTGTTAGGTCTTGACTGTAGTATTCTGGAAGGCCTGATCATCTCAGTCAGTAGCCTGGTAACTGTTTTTATGCTGAATCACCTAGGCCATTTGTTTTCACTGTTGTATGGTCCCTCATCTAAAAATACAAATACTTTTAATGGTATAACATACATATCTGCATTAATACAAGTATAGACTGTTCATTGTACACAAGTCAGACAAAGATAATTTCTTGTTATGTGTTTGAGCAGGTGAAATATATAATGCATGTCTTTCAGTTCTTTCTGGTTTATATTTTATGTTTGCAGTTAGGATTTCAGGGTGTTTTCCTCAATCAAACCTATTTTTTTTAACTTTGAATGAATCCACAACTTTATTTTCTGTGGAAATAAAAGCAGAACCTCCCCCCCCCGCCCCAAATGTAACACACCTTTTGACTTAAATTTTTAAGTCAAGATATTTTTAAAATATATAGATTGGTTGAATCAAGCAGTTTCTATAATCCAAAGTCTCTTAGACATCAAGAACTTTAAAAACAACACAATAATATCCATAACTCAGACTCTGCGTATTTTATATCTTTATGTGGCTTATTATATTTTTTATTACTCTATTTTTTAAAGGACTTTCTCTACCCTTTTTCTTTTCTCTCCCAAGTCTACAAATGGTTTTCACACATTGTATCCCATTTAGAGTTTTGTTGTTGTTGTTTGCTTTGTCTGAATCTGTCTTTACTGCACATCTCTATCTTTTTCTGACCACACGAGTCTTTAAACTGCTAAGACGCATGACTAGGATCAAAACATCGGCAGCTTTCGTGGCTAGCTCTGCTCCATTCCTTGGCTCTGGGAGCCTAGCTTCATGGTGGAGGTACAAGCCAGAGCCACATCTACTGCAACAACTCTGGGGAGTTCCTAGGTCCATGCATTCACCATGTAGTGTGCCTCCAGCTGCCCATAAACACCATATGAGTGTTTGGTAGCAAGGCCTCTTAAAAGGGCTGCCTGTTTGCTGCTAGCAGTGAACCAAGAAGCAAGAAGTTCTCTCTCTCTCTCTCTCTCTCTCTCTCTCTCTCTCTCTCGTGGGGGGGGGGATGGTGGACACAGGGAGGAAGCTGCCTCTTAAACTTAAACTTAAAGGAACCATACTTCTTTTCACTGCCAGTAAACAGAACCCACCTGAAAAATTGGGGTTACCAAGAAGCTGTTCTTGACTCTATCCTTGTGTGTCTAGAATCCTTTTTTAAGCCTTTGTCAGGTTTTACACAGACATTCTGGCCTCACATTGGAATGCCATATGTAAGCAAATATTTCCTGCCCCAATTTCCTTTTCCCAAATACCCTGAGGCCACTTCCCCAATTACCAAACAGAGGTTTATATTAATTATGAATGTGAAGATGGGCACTAAAAAGAAATCCCATACTAGCTCAGAATTGAGTATAATAAAGGGTTATATATTTAAGGATAGACTCACAGATCACAGTCCTCTGCTCAAACAGGAAACAGCTGGAATAGAGAGTGACCTTGCACTTTACATTGGCATTTATAGTATAAGAGGCCATGCCCAAGTGGGGGGGTAACTTAATGGTTATACTAACTGACTGTTGGGAATTCTTACAGCACAAGTGTTCAGTCGATAGCTCAGGCTTTTTACGAGCTAACTCTTAAAATTTTAAGTTGACCCATATTCTATATTGATGCTCTGCCACATAGCAGTACCTTTTTTAGGGTGGCACTATTCATCTCCTGCTCCCTTTGCATCCGGCTGAAAACTCCTGACTCCACCCTTCTCCTTCCTGTCATCCTTTGTTTGGTCACCCCGCCTATATGTCCAGCCTGGCTACCAGCCAATCAGTGTTTTATTAAACCAATTCAAGTGACAAATCTTTACAGCACACAAGAGGATTATTCCACAGCAAGAAATGTTTATTAGGGATCAAAGTGCCAAGTCCATCTGGGTGGGGCAGGTTGAGTGTGTAGTTGGGGGCAGGGGCAGGACATGAGCAACTTTGGACATAACAAAATGAATCTGTTACATTGACCCAAGCTTTTGGAGCAGCCATAAGTATTTCCTTGAGAAAGATCTCAACCAAAGCTACCATTTTCTTTTCCTATTGGATGAAAGTATGTCACAGCATTCTCATATCACAGCCATGTATACACACATGGGGAACTGCCAAACAAAGAAAAACTAGCACATATTTTATTTCTCACAAAACTACAAACCCGCCACCTTGAAGTCAGATAGCAGTGGCTTTGTCTTTTGTTAGACAGCACTCATAGCAATAACACCATATTTTTCTTTTTAAAAAAGAACAATAAATATATCCATAGTGCTAGTTCCAAACATGAAAAGCACAGAAGCATTTAGTTGCAAAATACAGGAGAAGGCATTGTGCACAGTGGCTCACACCTATAACCTCAGCATTTAGGTGGAAGCAAGATCTAACTTTCAAGGCCAACCTGGCCTATAATAATTAGTTCAAGGCCAGACTGAGCTACAGGAGGCCCTGTATCACAAAGGGTGCTCTGAAGTAAAATGAAACTGAAGCAAAAGGGTCTAAAGTAGTTTTGATTTTGTTGTGTCTGTTCGATGGATAAATACCTAAGAAGCAGCACATTTTAGAGATGTAAGTAGTTTTTTGTCCCCCCCTTATTCATAGAATAAGCAGTCCCCCCTCCACATAGACTTCTCATTACTGTAGGGAATGCGAAATCTTATATCATTATTCAAATGTAAAACCCCTGCCATTATCCAGGCATTATTCTTTGAGAAAATTGAGTCTCCTTTGGGAGAAGGGAGAGAGGGTGTTGAGGACATTTAAAACCTGTTCTTTGCAAATTTCTACTAAACAAAGTATTATGATCTCCCCTTCTTGGGTTCTATGATGAGGCAGGATTAGGGCGTCTAGGGATAGCTCAATTCAATCAGTACATTAAAATGCCTTACACTTTGCAAACTGTGTAGAAATGGAAGGCAATGTGAAAGCCCAGTGAGAATCTTGTAAGCAGCCCCGAGGAAGCAGATGGGAGGAAGCAGATGCAGGGAGGCTGTAGACTTTATCTCATTGGTTTCTCACCCCTCTGCTCCTCACAGTACATACTTTAGTGAGTTGCAGTTGGGTTTGCCATACTGGGTTTCTGCATAGATGACCATGTGCAGGGAATGAGAATAGAGGCAAAGTAGACAACAGAAGCTCAAGCAAGACCTTAGACTCTGAGCAGTACCCATACACACATCATTGAGACAGAGCATCACAATGGAAAACTACGGGCCAGCGAAATGAGTTGGGGTATAAATGTGCTCACTGTCCAGTCTGACGACTTGAGTTCAGTTCCCAGGACCTACATGGTAGAAGGACAATGCAGACTCTAGCAAGTTGTCTACTTCTATCCACATGTACTCCATGGCACAAGCACACATGTGCGCACGCGCGCGCACACACACACACACACACACACACACACACACACAATTTATAAATCATTGTAACAATTTTGTATGGAAAATTAGGAAAAATTACCATTTGTTGCAGAAGGAGGTACACTCCTTTCCTGTGTTGTCTGAGTGTGTGTGTGTGTGTGTGTGTGTGTGTGTAAGAAGAATAAAAAGAAACCATAAAATCTTGTTCCCACAAGTAAAAAACTTCAGCATTGTACCCTTATAGTTCCAGAAGTAAGTAATAATTTTTCTTTTACACTTTATTAATTTTTAGCAGTTAGATCAATTGTTTAGATCAGACTAGAAATTAATGAATAGAAGTTGTTCTGTAGTTATTCTGATAAATTACTATCAAAAGAATATTAGAGCCTCAAAAAATAAATAATAATTTAATTTAAATCAAGACCTACTTTATGATAAAATTTGAAGGAATGCACTCTGAATGTAAACTTAAAATTATTTTTAATGTAGCCTTGAATGGCGAGCTTTAGGGTGCAATATTTTCTCTGACCACCAGGTAGCAGACAAACGCCTTGAAAGAAAGGCTTGTCAATCACAACTAAATGACAGGAAAAATAAATATGGGTAATCGAATGTCTGATTCACTTAGAAATAAAGATTTCTTTGACAAAATTCAACATCCTTTCATGATTAAAGTCCTGGGAAGATTATGAATAGAAGAGATATACCTCAATATAATAAAGACATTTCAATATAATAATAGCAAGCCTATAACAAAAATCAACTGAAATGGAGAGAAACCCTAAGCATTTGCGCTAAAATCAGGAACAAAGCAAAATTGCACACTCTTTCCATACCTACTCAATATAGTACTGGAAATGTTAGCTAGAACAATAAGTCAACTGAAGGAGATCAAGAGGATATAAATAGCAAGGGAAGAAATCAAAATGTCTTTATTGGCAGATGATATGATAGCATACATAAGTGACCTTAAAAGTTTTATTGGAAAACCCCTACGGCTGATAAACACTATTACAAAAGGGGCTGTGGACAAAATTAACTCACACAAAATTAGTAGACAAATGACAAAGGACTTCAAATGAAATAAGGGAAGCAAAACATCTCACAATAGCCTCAAATAATAAAAAAATTCCTGCAGTCACTCTAAGCAAGTGAAAGACTTATGTGATAGAAACGCGAAGACACTGGAGAGAAGAATTAAAGAAGAATTAACAGAAGATGAAAAGATGTCCCATGCTCATGGATCAGTGGGTTCAACTTAGGGAAATGGGTCGTCCAACCAAAAGCTATCTACAGAGTCAATGTAAGACTCATTAACATTCCAATACAATTCTTCACGTGTCTTGAAAGGACAATTTTCGACTTCATGTGGAAATACAAAAATACTCAGGATATCTAAAACAATACTGCATGAGGTATCATCATTCCTGAACTCAAATTGGACTATAGAGCTATAGCATCAAAATCAGCATGGTACCGGTACAAAAACAGACATGTCAATTGATAAAACTGAACTGAAGACCCAGAAATAAGTCCACACGCATATGGTCACCTGAGTTTTGATAAAGAATCTAGAAATACACGCAAAAAAGGGCAGCAACTTTTACAAATGATGCTTGCCAAGCTGGATGACTGAATGTAGAAGAATACAAATAGATCTATCCTTATCACACTGAACAAAATACAATTCCAACTGTATCAAAGACTTCAACATAAGAGAAGATACATTTAATCTGATGAAAGAGAAAGAGGGGAATACCTTTGAACTCATGGACACAGGAAAATAATTTCTGGAGAAAACACCTTTAGCACAGGCACTTTAATCAACAATTAATAAATGTGACCTCATAAAACTGAAAAGATTATATATGGCAAAGAATGATTTGGAAAAAAAATATCAGTCTACAGGATGTACAGTCAACGATACTATGGAGGACTATATCCAAAATATATAAAGAACTAAAATCTTCATGTCAAGATTCCCAACCGCCATTGTTTGGTTTGGACGCTATCTTGCATGTGTTTAAGTCACTCAGCCATCCAGTCCTTTTCGGTTCCTGTTGCTGTCATCGTACCCTGACCCCCATCTCTAACCTGGATGGTTGTAAACTCCAACCTGGACTCTGATCACGTTCCCTACCGTTCTACCTATTCCCAAAAAGGAATCGTTTCCTTTACAGACGTGAGACAGATTGTACTGCTGGACCTCGAGGAAATCGCTGGACTCTCGCAGCACTCAGGGTTTGTGGTGGTCCCATTGGCTTTGCTTCTCTACTTCCGCTGTCTTCTCCAGCTCATCTTCTTCCAGCACTGTTGGTCTCTATGTGGTTCCTGCAGAACACCAGGCATGTCCGCCCTGAGCTAGCTAGCTCATTTCTCTGCCTACATTACTCTTCCAAGGAAAACTGTTAGCTACTGCAGGAAAGTCTTTCAAACCTTGGTTCAGATCTGACTTTTCACAATGTAGACTGCTTCAACAGATTCATTTGATATCACAGACTACCTGCCTACATGCCCCACACTCTTGATCCGTGTTACTTTGTGTTATACATTCCTTTGTTTCTCAGTACAGGTTATTCCACTTACTTTCAATTCTTATTTTAAATTATGATGAGAAGTGTTTCAGATTATGAACATCCTTTTCTGACTTTCAAATATTTGCCTCTGCATAAGATATTTTAGACGAGGACCCAAGTTGCAAGTGTAAATAGAAAATTCACATTTTATAATCATGAAGGTAGTAAAAGCAAACAAAATAGACAAATATCCATTCCCCTTAATATTTATTTGTTTATAGAGAGAAGGTTTCACTATGTAGTCTTGTCTGGCTTTGAACTCAGAGATCTACTTGCCTCTTCTGTGCTGGGATTAAAGGAATGTGCCACTACACCAGCCCCTTAGGGATTTATATTCTAGTGGCAAAACAAATAAATGCAAAGTAAAATTTAAATGATGTTAGATGTTACTAGTGAGAGGAAGAAAAAAACAAGAGTGAGGTGCAAAAGTTGGATAAGAGTTAGAGATGAACCAAGAACACATCTGTGCTCTAAGAGAGCGATATTTTTGTTAAGAAATAAGGGGAGGGGCTGGTTAAGTGGTTAAGGGCACTGGCTGCCTTTTCTGAGGGCCCATGTTTGATTCCTAGTTCCACACAACATCTCAGAGCTATCTATAACTGCAGGTCCAAAGGATCCCACGTCCTCTTCCAGCTTCTGTAGGTAGCAGGCACACGAACGTACATCCAGGCAAAACTCACACCCATACATAACTGATGAAAATAATAAGAAGCGAAAACAAAGTGTTTATAATTTCAGAAAAGATAAATTAAAGCCAGGAGCAGTATGATATGGCTACCGCAGAGTGAATTGGAAAGGACAATAGGCAAAATTAGAGAAGTTAATAGATGCTCATTATCTTGGCTTTTGTATATCGATTGGAGCAACACAGCTTTTATGTTGACTTAGAGGAGAAAGTGCTGCATTGGATCAGCGGCAGAGCGCGATGAATGTGTGTTTCACATTGATAATGGTTCTAATTAGCATCCTGCACACTGTCTGAAAGGCATGCTGTAGGTGGAGGAGGAACAACAAGAGTCCAGAAATAAAACGGTACCTATAACCAATGCACACCGCAGGCGATACGAAGTGACTGGATCGTAGGTATGTTCAGAAGATGAAGAGAGCAGAGTGTGTGGATTAATCATAATAATATGAAATAAAGGCAGCAAAAGTGATGAGTTAGAGGTTTGTGTCCTAAACAACTGAAATAACTAAGTGTTATTTATGAGAGAAGAAGGCAGAAAAGAAACAGGCTTGGGAGAGAAGTTAAATAACTTAAGCTTTTCCACATGTAGCTTGTGACGCTTTTTAAATATCTAAGTAATGATTGGGTTCTTTGTTGAACTTAGTGGTTTTTGTTTGAAGGGAGAATTTTAAAGCCACAGATAAATATTTAAGGTAATACATGTATGTGCGTGGAAATATTTTCCACAAGGTTGTCTCTGCCAGTCTTCACCAAGGCTCAGAGTTGCCCAGTGTACAACAGCTCTGTACACTTTTGAGGTAAAGGGAAAGAGTACAGCTCACAGAATGGTTGACAGCACATGGAGTCTCATTGGAAGACAGAGCTCACCGGAATGGCCTATTTGACTGGTTTTAGGTCCTAACCGCATTCTGATTGGTTAATCTCAGTTACCCAAATCTTTACATTATTGATCGCAAAATATTTTGCCAAATATAGTTCATAAATTCTGTTACTTTTCTAGACATATTTGCGTATTTGAGGCATCCAGGTGGTAATCACTTATGAGTGATAGCCCCATGCTTATCCAAAATTTAGCTGGGTATGTTTTTTGTTTGTTCAAGAGAGAGTCTCTCTATGCATACCAGGCTATACCAGAACCTCAGCCTTCCATGCGCTGGGATTAAAGTGAGAGCAAAGTTAAGCATACTTTTAACATTAACAGTTATTGGGAAAAATTATAAATCTAGCCAAAGAACAATGTGGTAGGAAAATTTGGTCTTTTTTTGACACAGTGAATCAAGTGATTATTTTCTGTCATTAAAATATAGACTAAGGCCTTCTTATTTTTTTATTTAAGATATGACGTATGCCAGACTATATCACCACCCCTCCACCATAAATTCTTCAGTGGTTTCCTGTTGGTCTTTATTTTACTATTTTATGTGTATGGGTGTTTCACCTGTGTATTGTAAGACTTTAAGACAATCCTGAAGCCATTTTTGACAATTCTGAATCCTCTCAGCCTCTGTGCCATAGTGCTTTCCCTCCTCCCCTGGGAACCAAGGACCTAACAGCTACACTCACACGTACTCAGTTCCTGAACAATTACCCATATACATATGTTTTGATTCAGTCCCCTGGGAAACGGGGTCAAAATGACCTCTTACCTCATCTGATCTGTCAACAGCTCTCCAGTCAATTATTGGTAATAGCCCTTTCAAATAAGCCAATCAGAATAGTCAAAGAACAACCCCCCTTGCTTCCGTGGCCCCTTTAAAAGTAGACTGTACCCGCTATTCGAGGTCCCTCGGCTTCCCAAATGCTGGGGGACCCTGTCATGACA
Organism: Microtus oregoni; assembly: GCF_018167655.1. Classification (NCBI taxonomy): domain Eukaryota; kingdom Metazoa; phylum Chordata; class Mammalia; order Rodentia; family Cricetidae; genus Microtus; species Microtus oregoni. Next base: position 75,197,280 of record NW_024543060.1, on the reverse strand, counting down.
GAATTAATAAAATCCTCCTGCTTTTGCATCGGCTGTGGTGTATGAGATGGTCTCTGGGGGCGACTCCTCCTTGGTGTTTGGACGCTAGAGTCCAACAATATAACCCTAAATTTTCTCGAGACTTACCTCAGAACAATCCTTTTCAATTAACGGTTGACTCTTTAATTGAACCCTGTTCTCTGCAGGCCTCTGAATGTCTGCACCAACTATGTCAGGTGCCAGTGGTGGTCAGCAGAAGGTGTTAGATTACTTGGGTAGCAGGAACACGAACATACATCCAGGCAAAACTCACACACATACATAACTGATGAAAATAATAAGAAGCGAAAACAAAGTGTTTATAATTTCAGAAAAGATAAATTCAAGCCAGGAGCAGTAGGGAGGCCAATATGGCTACCGCAGAGTGAATTGGGAAGAACAATAGGCAAAATGGAGTTACAGATGGATGAAAACCGCCATGTGCTTGCTGAGAATTAAGCTCAGAGCCTCTGAAGAGCTGTCAGTACTCTTAACTGATAAGCCATCTCGTCTCTCCTACACCTTAATTAAGATTAAGGCCTTCTTAATTGAAATACTAATACATCTCAGGTGGCCTCCTGAATCCCGAGGTCGTACCTTGAGACTTACCTCAGAACAATCCTTTTCATTCACTCTTGGCTCCTTAATTGAACCCTGTACTCTGTAGGACTCTGTACGCAGTTTTCTCTGCTAGGAACTCTTCTTCATTGACACATACCAGCTATTCTCAGTTGTTCGAAGAACTCCCTAAAATCTCAGATCATTTATATCTTTCTCATTAAACATTTCCTGATTTTTCCAGCCTATATACCAGGGCCCTCTCATATGCTTGCAAAATACTGGACCACCATAGCATTTGTAATTTTTGCTCTTTTCATATTTTATTTTATAATTAGAAGGTAGATAACATTGTAACCCAACAATATTACTGTTCTGATTGGTAGCGTCAACTTGACAGGGTCTAGAATCACCTGAACGTGTTTATAGGGGATTATCTTGATTTTTATTACTTGATGTGGGAAGTCACATCTCATTTATTTATTTATTTATTTTTTGTTCACAATCCCTCATGTTCCCATCACCCCTCAGTTTATCCAGGAGATCTTTTCTATTTCCTAAGGAAATCCATGTGTCCCTCTTCCAGGCCTTTAAATTACCTAGCTGATGTGGGATGTCCTTCTGTATATGTGTTGCTTTTATTGGTTGATGAATAAAGCTATTTTGGCCAATGACTTAGCAGAGTAAACTCAGGCAGGAAATCCAAACAGAGAAATAAAGAGAGAGTAGGCATAGTCAAGGAGCCAGCAGCAGAGGAAGCAAGACATGAGGTAACGTCACAGTTGCATGGCAATACATAGACTAATAGAAATGGATTGATTTAAGATGTTACAACTAGCTAGAAACACGCCTCAGTCATTGGCCAAACAGTGTTGTAATTAATATAGTTTCTGTGTGATTATTTGAGTCTGGCCAGCCAGGAAACTAAAGTGCAGTCTCCATCTAAAAATTGCATCTAAACGATTGGCAAGAATTTCCACATAAAGCCTGAGAAAGCTTTAAAAAAAGAAAAACAAAAAGATTCTAGAAAGAAAAGGTCAAGCATGGCTTCTTGGTAGCAACATTGTCTCAGGTGGGCTCTTTTTGCTAGATGTGAGCAGCTTTGGTTTGGTTTGGTTTGGTTTTGTTTTTTGTTTTTCAAGGCAGGGTTTCCTTGTAGTTTTTGAACCTGTCCTGGAACTAGCTCTTGTAGACCAGGATGGCCTACACATCACAGAAATATGCCTGCCTCTGCCTCCAAGTGTTGGGATTAAAGGTGTGCACCACCACAACCCAGCCCTTGCAGCTCTTTTAAGAGGCTCTGCAACCAAACACTTAAATGGTGTTTATGAGCAGCTAGTGAGAGGCCAGCTTCTTAGTGGTGGCATGGACCTTGAAAATCCACAGAGTTGTGGCAGTAAGCATGGCTCCTCTCAGTACCGCCACCATGAAGACTCTCAGGAAGCTAAAGAATGGGGCTGAGCCGGTTGCCAAAACTGCAGCTTTAATCCTAGCCATATTGCATAGCAGATAAGGGACTCATGTGCTCAGAAAAAGACAGAGATATAAAGCAAAGACAGATTCGGAGAGAAATAAAAAAAAAATAAAAAAACCTTCTTGGGAGCGAAAAGAAAATGAATGAGAAAGTCCTTAAAAAAAAAAAAAGAAATAGAGTAGTCGGGCGTGGTGGTGCACGCCTTTAATTCCAGCACTTGGGAGGCAGAGTTCAAGGTCAGTCTGGTCTACAGACTGAGTTCCCAGACAGCCAAAAGAATACAGAGAAACCCTGTCTCAGAAAACAGAAAACAAAACAAACAAAAAACCTCAAAATTAATGAAATAGAGTAAGAAAAAAGCCATATAAAGATGGAAAATACTCAGAAATTCCAGATATTGTATGTTATTGTGTTATCTTTGAACTGTTTTGACTGCTGAGGAAGGAACAACAGCTGTTAAAAGACATTTGATTACAAATGCTGTGGGATTAACCCAACCTATATATTTCGAAAATGACTCGAAGTGTGAACTAAACTAAATCCACTCGCATAAAGCTATTTTCGAAGAGAGAATTTGATCACAGTATCAGAAAAAAAAAGCTAACATAAGTACATTGAGGGTGTTTGTTTATGTATGTTGAATTAATTAATTCCTAGAGGGAATTATTATTGAGCCCTACTGGGAGAACACAATTTCCTTAATGCTATTATTTATTATTAAGAAAAAACAGAAAGTAAGTCAAAAGCACTAAATTATTTTGAGTAGTTTTGCCTTTGGTTCAGGCATCTTGAATTTGCCACGAAACTGGGAAAGTTTTAACCTCAGCAAAGCAGATGTAGAATAATGGACATCATGCTTTATATTTAGTAATGTTTTGGACAACAGATAGGACTCATTAGTAGTCTAACTAGAATTAGTTAGGATTAACGAATTAGAATTGGAAATGGATAGCTCACTAAGCAAAAAGTGTGAGTGGAACTCAGTTTATTAAGCACCATAGTTACAATGAATTTGGGAGTCTTTATAGAACATAACCACCCATTTATGATACAAGTCACATAATGCTTGAATTGAACTTTGTTATTTTATCAGCCTGTTGGTATTCACACTAGAATTTCTGGACTAAATGTGTATTCTGGGTTGAGGACTACTGTGACTTTAAATTATTAGTTAAAAAAACCTATAACAAAAATTTAAACATCTAGATTCATCTCAGTGTGGGCAAGATTTATTACATGTACAGAAAATGCAGTGAAATGCAGTTGTTCCCTTAATGTCTTTCCCATCTCACAGAAAGGCCATTTTGCCTCTTTCTTTGCTGATACTTCATTACCCAGTATGATGGTCAATTTTTATCATCAACTTGATGGGATTTAGGATCACCATGGAAACGAATCTCTGGACTCATCTGGAAGGGAGTTTAGAGATCAGCTTAATTTAGGTTATCAGACCACCCTAAATGTTGGTGGCGGTATTCCATGGTGGGAGGAGTCCTAGGTTAAATAAGAAGGAGAAAATGAGCTGGAAAACAACAATAATCGCCCCCTGCTTCTTGACTGTGGGCATAGTATGTCCAGGTGCCTCTTTCTCCTTCCACAATGTTTTCCCAGCGACAGTAGATTGAATACCCTGAAATGATAAGTCAAAAAGAAACCCTTCTTTAAGATGCCCTTGTCACTTTCACTGCCCTTAGAAATTGATAAATCATCTACAATCCATTTTTTTAAGTTAAGCCCCATCAGAACACACCCTTTTAATTCTTTATTTCATTGACTAATCCTTAGATCACTTGACTCAGAGGAAGGAGGGCACAAGTGCTCGCTGAGAGATTCAGGCTAACATGATAAGAAAGAGGATTTTGCTAGGTATGAAAGAAAACTTCAAATCAGGAAGAAGAAACAATATCAAATATTAAGGATCTTATTCAACTGAGGGATGGGATTTTTCTAAGACAACTTCAAGCAGACAAGCATCTTGGGACCTCACCCTAGTTTGTGAATAAAGTTATAGACTTTTGGTTTTGCTAATCCCTGGAGAAACTGAATAAATTGTTCTCCCTCATGCTTTTTTATATAATAGCATTTTATTTTAGCCACAGCACTAATAATTACCATGAATGTGTATATGCATGTTTGTATTCAGACATTATAAAGGTGAGTATGTAAAATTTCATTTCCTTGTCCTCATTTCTAAGCTCTGAGAACAGAGGATCTTTCTTTGGACTGAAGAGCTATTTCTTAGAAAGTATGTGGCACTGTTAGGACATGCAAGAAAAGTTTACTAGGCAAATTAAAGGATGTTTACAGTTTGAATCAATATTTACATCTATTCTGAAAAGTTCCTTTTAACACCTACAGGCTGAGTCATTCTCCATATTCTTCATTCTAAATTATATCTTATTATTTGTTCACTCCCAGCCCCCTCCTATCCATCCACAATCTATCTCTTAGTCCAACCATCTATTTATTCATTCATCTATTCAAATATTTATACAAGTATGTGGGTGTGCTAACAGTAAATGAAATTCTGCTCTTACATTTGTCTCGCGTGGAAACAAAAGTTCAAGGTTACGTCAGAAGTAAAAGGACTTTAATAAAGCTGAATAGGGAATGATCTTATTTCAGCCTTGTTTCCTAAAGAAGTAATCCCATCAACTAAGATCCCAAGTTAGAGTAGTGAAATCATGTTTCAGAAAGAAAATTTTAAAAAATTTACATTTCCAGGCTACAGGGCTAAAACAGCATGGCGTATGTGTAGAACCTCTTTATCCATCAAGTAAACCCCAACTTGTGGAAAATAGCAATTAACTGTACATACTGAATATTTAATAAATGTTTGCTCCAATGGTGGTATGGTTCTCCATTGATAAATATGGCAATTATCCACAAATTACTGTGACTTCCAGAGAATTGGAGGTTTGTTCCTTTTGTTATATCAATGTTTATCTAAAATAGCAACAGTTTCTAAGCATATTATATTTTTAGTACCTTAAAAGATAAAACTTTGGTTTTATCTGTGGTGTCACGACCACACACACTTCTGACTTGAGTGGTACATTGTGCTTAGTAAGAGGGCCAGAGTACCAGTTGGTTACTCGTACAAGTGATGACTGAAAGGAAACCATATTCTCTATATATAAAAAGGGAAGGAAAGCAGGCGCTTCTAATCTATTAAAATATCAAAAACATTTTATTGCCCTTTGAAGAAAACAATAAACTTTATTATTACAGCATTCTGTGCCCTAGTATATTCCATGCTATTTAATACAGAACATCATTGGAGGATTTCTTGGCAATCATAATTCATGGTTGATCTCTCTCTCTCTCTCTTATGATGTCTAGCCAACTCCCATCTGTTGTATAGTTTCAAAACAAGGCTGTCACAAAAAGAGATTCACTGCCCATGAGAGGGGTAGACCAGAAGCTGCAGCAAGCTTCAAATCTCAATCTACAAAAGCAGTGCTAATGCTCAAGGGCCTTTCTGACACCCGCGAGAGTCAGAAAATGGACCAATTACTGAGATAATGAGACGATGTGACAAAATAAATACCTCATTAATTCAAACTGAAACAGCATCAAGCAAGCATCAATGTGGATACATAAGGAGAGGGAATACTAAGACAAGAGCACATGCAAACCTTCAAGATGGTCAGCCCCAAAGCCATTTATCATTATTCTTCTCTATTCCTCTTTTATTATAATTCTCCTTTTTCTTATAACACATATACAAAATGAAAAAGCTTTAAGGAGGAAGGACCATTTTATGTAAGCCCTGAGATTCTTTTTTTTTTTAAAAAAAAAAAAGATTTATTTATTTATTATGTATACAACACTCTGCCTCGATGTATGCCAGCACGCCAGAGGAGGGCGCCAGATCTCAGTACCGATGGTTGTGACCCACCATGTGGTTGCTGGGAATTGAACTCAGGACCTCTGGAAGAGCAGCCAGTGCTCTTAACCTCTGAGCCATCTCACCAGCCCAGCCCTGAGATTCTTAGTTTATCTTGGGGCAACCAGACCCGAATCGTTGCTGGTTATGTCCAGAACTGACAATCTACATGCTCTAAATCTTCTTTTTTGCCCAGTTCTCACTAATTCATTTCAAACATACAGCCTCTTTGACCCTCTCTGTTACCATCTAATTTTTATATGAGACTGGCTTTATGTTTTTGATTTTTTTCCTTCCTTCACCATATGTGTCAGTTTGTTCTTCAAACTAGCACTTTGAAAGTCTTTCCTTGTGTTTAGCTGTTACCTCCAAAAGGGTTTTATTTTTATTTCATTTGTTGAATTTTCAGAGTCTATAATGGATGAAGAGCTAACAAAAGGATAGTGTGAGAGATGTGAAATGGTTGCTGAGCAGGAAAGAGGCTGGCCTAAGAATCAGCATACCATGCTATGTGAGCCTTACTAAGGAATTTCTCCACTTGCAGGGCAACACTTTCTAAAAATGAGGCAGTCGGGATGATGATAATTTTCCTTTCACTTTAGAACTGCATGATTCTAGAGTTCTTTGAATTGGATTATTCTCAATTTCTACAAATTTGCCAGCTCGGTCATGAGATTCCCCAGCCTCTTCTCCACTGTGTATGCGTGGGAAGGTATTCTAATTATAATTTTCCAAAGGCAGTCAAGAAAGGATGTCAAGTAATATAATACTTGGCATGTTGTGAATGAGATTTCAAACCAAATATTTTTAGACTGTGCTCTTTCTTTGATGTGCTGTTATCTACAGCCTCCGTGCGGGGCTCCCATTTCAGATGTGACTTATAGTTAATAATACAGTAAGAGTCAAATGACTCTGTTTTCTCCTTTATTCTACAAAAAGGGGGAGAAAACAAGCATCAAGAAACTCATGGCTAAGAATATGAAGAATTGCTTGTTCTTTTATATTTGGCAGAGGGGAAAAATTCTGTGACCTCATAAAAGATAGATATTAGTACTGTAATATGTTCTTCTCTATATTCCTAATAGGGCGATCGGAATTAGCTAGTTTTTTTTTTTAGTGATGATTTCTATTGCTATGAAGAGACACCGCAATAGAAATGACCATGGCAACTCCTATAAAAAATTTTTAATTCTGGTGATTCCCTTTCAGTTTAGAGGTTTAGTCCATTATCATCAAGGCAGGAAGCAAGATAGCATGCAGGCAGAAACAGTACTAGAGAAGGAGCTGCAAGTTCTTACATTTTGACTCACGGGAAACAGGAAGTGGTCTGAGGCTCTAGGTGTGGCTTGAGCATATATGAGACCTCAAAGCCCACCTCCACAGTCACATACTTCCTCCAACAAGACCACACCCACTCCAACAAAGCCACACCTCCTAACAGTTGCACTTTCCTTGGGGTTCATTTTCTTTCAAACTACTACAATCGTACATTTTTGTAATATTCACAATTGGAACATATACTCCCTGTTGTGTTTGGAATATTCTGAATAATTTCATAACATACAATTTCTTTTCTTTGACTTAAGTAAAAGTCTTAAGAATTTACTTCTTAAAACGTACCACTAAAGAAACATTAATTACACAAGAACTGTTAATAGATAAATACAAAACATAAATGAGTTAAAGTTATCTAGAATGATGACCACTGACAATGGCTCTCAATGAGTCCACAGATCTCCTATATGCACAAACTTCTGCAGAGGCATGCGTCATTCTTCCCTATAGCATCTTTCCCTTTCCTGCCTATACTCTCATAACCTATACCACATCATTAGAATGCTATGTTTGTGTATGATAAATCTAGGGTTAAGGAGAAATACTATTCTTCACACTTGCTTTTTTGTGAGCTGTGGTTATCTTTTTAAATGTATTTTTAATTGAAAAAAGAGTCTTCTCTCATTCATTACATTCTAACCACAGTTTCTCCTCCTTCTACTACTTCCAGCTTCTCGCAACTTCTCTGTCCCCCAGATCCATTCCCTCGTTGTTTCCTCTTCAGAAAAGAGCAGGCCTCCAAGAGACAACAGCCAAACAGGAAAAAAACAAGATACAACAAGACAAGACAAAAGGCCTCGTATTAGGTAACCCAAAACAAGGGAAAGACTCTCAAGAGCAAGCAAAAGAGTCAGAGATACACCTGATCCCACTGTTAGGAGTTCTATAAAAACACCAAGCTAACAACCATAACGTATGAAGAGGACCTGGTGCAGACTCACGTAGGCCATGTGATTGCAACTCCAGTGTCTGTGAGCCGATGTGAACCCTGCTTAGTTGATCTTGTAGGTCACGTTAGCCTAGGTGGTACTGACATATTAATCCCTGTAATTGGTCGTTCTCATGGATGCTGAAGGTGTTGATGGATATTTAGCAACATTCCTCAACTTTGCCCACTAGATGCCAGTAACACCCCTTGAACTATGACAACCTTAAATTTCTCTATACCCCTCCCTCCAGGCTGTGAGGCATAAACACCCTCGTTGAAATGTAATAGGATTGTCTGACTGTTCTAGGATGAAATTCCAAATGTGGCTTCATAAAGAGGTAGAAACTGAGCATTTATACTGAGCCTTTATGGTTCGGTGACTACCAAATTCCCTTGGGAGTTTCCTTCTCTTCAGAAACTACATTATGCTCCGTTGAAATACATCTAGGGATAGAGAAAGAAAAAGTGTCAGCTCTGGACCCCCAAGATGAATTTCTCAGCACAAAGGAGATCTGTTTGCCCCTGATGGACAGAGACAAAGGTAGTAGATAGAGGAAAAAGGAGAAGGGGAAGGGAACAAAAGAAAGAGGGCAGGGATATTTGCTCCACAGGGAAAAAAGACTGCTGCTGGATAGAGAAGGAACAGACATAGTTCACAGGAAAATGGGAGTTTATAACGATAAAGGGGAAACCCCGTGTTAGAATGATATCTTTAATTTTAATTAGGCATGTTAGGTGAGCTCAAAGGGGCTTTTGATTGCTGTGCTTCAATACTTTGATAGTTGGACCTTGGTAGTCAGCTACTAGAGGAAGAAGAGACTAAATAAGAGAATAGACTTTGGTGGCTGGCTTAGGAATGTAATTTAATGGTGTTTTAGCAAGGAAGGAGGAATGGGGAAGAAGGGCAAGGCTTGCAGAGTCATGCGCACCACGTTCAATCTAGCCAGAGTCCCCTTCAGATAGTTTCTAACAAGTGCTCCTTTTTGAAACACTCTATTGTAGTCAATGCTGTGCTTTATGATGTGTTTTTGGGGTATACATCTACCTCTTTTGATTTTTTAACTGGCACCATTTATATGGATGGGTTTAGGAGTTGAAATTTTATTGAGTGCAACTTGGCAAGTTATCACTTTTAGGGTGACTCCATTCTCAGGAAATTAATTCTATCTCTGCAATAATGTCCCATAAGGAACTTGTCAGAAAACAAAAAAAACCTGTTTCAACTCTAAAGGTCAAATACCAGTAGTTTAATCATAAACTGCACTTCAGCTTGGCAATGAAAGAGGACAGAACAATGGATTCTTTTTATGGAACGTTGTTAGACAGGAAGATGTTGGCTTCTTCTACTTTTTTCAGCCAGGCTTCACAGACTCTTTGGCTAATATTTTTGGTTGTGAGCCTAGCCTTTAATGTCTGAGACATCTCTCCAGCTCTGGACTGAGTCTTTGAACCACACAGTGTTGAGTTCTATATGGATTTCACCAGAGCATTTTAACCTTAAAATATTAGCACTACCCACAAGCAGAAAGTACTAGATCCCCTGCCTGAAATTCCATTCTTCTTTCTACTATCTTGGGAAAAAAACTCATTCTTGGCAAAATAAGAGCCAATGTCTTTGTTCCAAATGCCTTATCCACCTTACTTGTATGTATTCCTCCCCTAACACTACTGTATGGTTGCAAAAGTGGTTATGGTCTTATTTATTGGACAAGTTTTGGTTTAAATTTCATAAGCTCAATCTGTACTGTTACTCAGAGGTTGAATTTGTTAATTGCAGTGTGTGTCTGTGTATATGTGTTTATATATTTGTGTGTATGTAATGTGCGTATCTGTGTGTATGAATGTATGTGTGTGCACATGTGTTTCTGTGTATGTATAAGTGTACATGTATATGTGTGTCCATAAATTAAAGAAATTAGATAGACTATCTTTTTATCTAGAGGTAAAAGAACAAAAACAAAAAAACACATTTTATTTGCAAAATTTTTAGAAAACTATAGTAATCAAGAATAAAAGTGTTCTGTGCCTAGAAAAGTATTTTTCTTAGAATCACAATTATGAAAGCACTCAAACACTTTAACACAGCAGGTTTAAGCTGTATATTCAGACAGGAGCAAATAAATAACAGAAACAAATAGAAGAAAATAAGTAATTAAATTTGATGAAAGTAAGAGTTATTTAATTTTAAAATCATAGAAGATACCTTAGAGATCTATGAAATTAAAATAATTTCTAACTTTCTAAATACAATGTCTGGGAATGGAAAAAAAGTTGAGGTGATGACTCCAGTCTCTTTTCTTTCATAGAGATGTAAGAAATACAGGAATTACATCAGTTCGTCCAAAATACCTACAGTTCAATGGCTTCTAATAGAGGAAAAGAAGAAAGATTTCGAAAGAGATAAAATGACTTTTCTGTAAAGGGAAGAAATTACTGTCCTTGAACCCCTCAGTTGTAGTTCAAGTAGAATTTGTACAAAGTCAAAGTGAGCATCCTAGGAAAACCTCTTGAAGCACAGAACGATTAGCGTTAACCTTTAATGGGAAAAAAATTGATCTTTTTGAGACAGAGAAAGTAGGACAATGAATAACAACAATATAAAAAAAACTCAACAATCTCTTGGTGAAGGGTTGAAGTGAAAGTGATTGCTATCAGGTTTACAAGATGACCTAGGCCTTAAAAGATTCATGCCCCTGGAAGCGGTGACATCATGTGTGCATGAATGGGTAGGGATTATCTGACATATAAAGGTGGCGGGGAAGAACAATTTCTTTCTTTCTTTCTTTCTTTCTTTCTTTCTTTCTTTCTTTTTTTTTTTTTTTTGATTTTTGAGACAGGGTTTCTCCGTAGCTTTTGGTTCCTGTCCTGGAACTAGCTGGAGCTAGACCAGGCTGGCCTCGAACTCACAGAGATCCGCCTGCCTCTGCCTCCCGAGTGCTGGGATTAAAGGCGTGCGCCACCACTGCCCAGCGGGAAAGAACAATTTCATGGACCCATCTGATCTGTGTGTATTCTCGATAGAAGAATAATTTGCTCATGTCATTACATGACTTCCGGAAACAGAGGTATGCGAAGTTTTTTGGATGCTGCAAGCTGTTAGCAGTTTGCCAAATCTCCTATTTTCATATGTGACACAAAATCTGACGTAATAAACTTTGAGCCAGTAAAGGCAAAAGTACTTAGCACTCCAATCCAGCAAATCCTCCTGGTTCTACCTGGATCAGTAGAAAGGGACCAATTTAAGAATTAAGTAAAATGTTAATACTGAACTGAGGTTTGCTTGTCCAAAGGAGAGAGAAATATCAAAGGGAAACCGGAATACAGCAACAGGAACACAGAACATATCAAAGCCAGAAATCTTCAGGGTGACTGTAACTTAGGACACAGGATGGGTATTGGTCTGTGTAGGGGTCTCCAGCCCAATTTTCAAACATTTCAATTGCAAGATAAATCCATTGACTGAGGTGAGTCTTTAGCTGAATAAATGTAGATGAAGTGAAAGTTTCCTTAGCAAACCAACTTCCAGAAGCCTGCAAAAATAATAAACCCAAGCCAGTGAGAGAAACCATTATTGTTGTGCCCAAGAGAAAATAGGGACATTCCCAATTAGTGAAGAAACACAGCAAACACAGCAACAAGTAACTTTTATTGCCGGGAGGGGCGGGCATGGAGAATTGAAGAAAAAAGCTTGAACTTGCTGAGTAAAATATAATGAAGCCAGTTCACCGGGGACTCCATGTTGCAAACCTTAAACATTGGGAGGAAATGGCAACATTCTAATGAGGGAAGGAAGATTGCTCCGGTGAGAAAGAATATTATCTCTAACACTCAACAGCATAGGACAAATGTCACAGTGGAGACGGCAATTAAGGATAGAATGGGGTGATAATTGTGGATGAAGCCAGAGACCACATCTTATATACTAACTGCTAAATCCATATCCAACGTTAAGTTTTATTAGAAGAGAGTGTGAAACAACACAAGCAGGAATCAGATTTGATGGTGAACCTATTTAATGTCTACTAGTAGCATCTGTGGGAAGATGGATTACATTTGACTGAAGAGGAAAGGGCTGCGTACTACAGAAAGAGATAAATGGCTATGCACGGCATCAATTACTTATTCACCACAGAATATGCCTCAAAGTTTTAGCATTGTAAAATAGCAGTCGAACTTGATCAGTTCTGAGGGTCGGAGGGGCATCGTTTCATGTGTGTCCCTGAGAAGGCTGTTTGCAGCTACTGGCTTCCTAGGGCCCTCGCTCAGTTGGACCTGCTCAGATCACTGTCCTGTTCACTCTCTCTAGTCTTTTATCCTCACCAAACCCCGATTAAATATCTTCCCAGCATGATAGACTCAGGGCGCCAAGTGGGAAAACATGACAATTGCTAGACTTTTGAGTCCCAGGTACAGAAGTTCACTCAATAGTGTAGTTGGCATATTCTTTGGGCCGCCAGCCAGCTCCCAAATAAAGACACAAAGACTTATTATTAATTATGAATAATCAGCATTTGCTTTGACTTATCCCACTACCTCTTGTAAATTTACTTACCTGTTTCTATTCATCTATTTATTTCTCCACAAGGCATTTTACTTTTTTTTTTTATTCTGTATTTCCTACATTCCTGTTTCTTTCATGTTTGTCTGGCCCCTGCCCAGAAGTTCCACCTATACCTCCTCCCTGCTATTGGCTATTCAGCTTTCTGTTAGACCAATCAAGTACTTTGGTAGGTAGGCAATGGAAAGCAGCAACACATCTTTATAAAATTAAACAAATGCAGCACATCTTTACTCAGTTAAACAAATATTTCACAGCATAAACAAATGCAACCCATCTTTGCATAAACAAATACGCTACAGCACAATAGTACTCATGCCACATTTTCTTTTTTTTTTCTTTTCTTTTTTTTTGATTTTTCGAGACAGGGTTTCTCCGTAGCTTTTTGGTTCCTGTCCTGGAACTAGCTCTTGTAGACCAGGCTGGCCTCGAACTCACAGAGATCCGCCTGCCTCTGCCTCCTGAGTGCTGGGATTAAAGGTGTGCGCCACCACCGCCCGGTATGCCACCTTTTCTTGATCAATGCAAACCGCAATCAATTCTGATACTTCGTGAAGAGCAAGGGTTGACCAAACAAATCTGAACTGAGCCCAAGTGGCCCATCTACAAAATTATCCTTTGCCCCTGATCTCTCTGATTTTCATGGCTCTATAAATTCTATCTCGGATCATCTTGAGATTACTTGGATTATTTTTTCTTACCCAGATAAGTTTTCTTTTCTATTTCTGCTGAGTTAATGGTAGTTTTATTTTCTTGGCTGAAATTTAATTCATCCGCTAACTCTCCAATGTTTTATTCATCTCTGTGATTACATTTAGAAACAGAGCACTCTTCACCACTTACCTCCTGAAAAGTGTCCTTGGTAGCAATTTCTGTCTGGTTCCAATCCTTCTGGTAGGTGTCCTTGAGATTTACCATTATCATTTCCTGCACCTGATGCCCTTCATTACAATTTTTACATATTGTTCTTTGTGCAATTTTCTCAGCAATAAATCATTTTAAAAAATCATGCAAAACATTAAAAATTGGCCCCATTCTACACTCGGAGTTAACTGAGGAAAGTCGAAATGCAAAATAATTTTCACACAGAATTGTTCTTAAGATTACTGAGCTCTGATTCCTATTCATATTAGAGGCTTCTAGAATTTTTCTTTGCCTAAATCTTCTGACAATACAACCTGGTTCATTGATCTGAAGCGGTGTTTATTTATAACACTGGAGATCCAGTAGACAGAATCAACTTGAGATTTTCTTATTCTCTTTGTTTATAAGCTTTTAAAAATCATTTTAACACGGTTTCCAAGACAAAACAGGACTGATCCGCAAATGAACTTAACAGAGACCTTGGCAGTGTCCGCAGGGCCTGCACAGGTTTAAGTCAGATGGGGTCTCAGAGCAGAGAGGAGAAGCAGGCATGAGCTCACATCCCTAACCCAGAAGCAACTCCAATTGATTTCTACTCCCTAAAGAAAAAGTGTTTTTCTCCACGGAGGTTTCACTGGGTTTATAAACCACATTTAAAGCCAGGCCCCATGTCCAGCAGTAGATAACCAATTCAATTATATTTTGGGGGGTTGTTTGTTTTTTATTATTATTATTATTGCTATTATTATTGTTGTTGTTAACTGTTGTTTTAGGTGCCTGTTTATATTTTAATGAGAGCGAGAAGGACAGAGTATAGATTTGGGTGGGTGAGGACATGTGAAGGTGCTGGGGGCAGCTGGGGTAGGGGAAACTATAATCTATTTGCAATACCAAAAAAAAAAAAAGAACACACAGAAAGTCAATCAACATAAGAATGGTAGAATGTTGGTGCTAGAGAAGTAGCCCAGTGGTTAGTAATATTTGCTGCTCTTCCAGAATGGACCCCAGTTCATCTTTCAGCACCCATGCCATGTGGCTCAGAACCTCCTGTAAGTTCTGTTTGATACCTTTTTTTCTGGCCTCCATGGTTACCTGTGGACACGTGTACATGTCTATACACATACACACACACACACACACACACACACACACACACACACACACACACCAGTTTGCATGTACACATGCATGCATGAAACAAATGAGAGCTAAAAGTTAATCTTTTAAAAAAGGAAAATTATTTATTTTTTCATTATTCTTTCCCTTCTTTTAGCATTCTCTCTGCCTGACTGAGCCAATGAAAACTTGGAAACCGACTCTATTTGATCTCTGTGTTCTCTTTTGTACGCTATGCTTTGAAATTCCTTATCCAGTCCTTATTTTAAAGATTTCATTTTTATCATGTTATCATGACATCTTCTTGTTTTCCGAACATCTCCCTTTTTTAGAATCTGCTTTTGTTTTGGGATGCAATCATTCCCACACATCATAGGGCAGCGTTTGAACCATGCTTGCTCAAGATTTAGTTAGAGGTAGGCCACAAATTTCTTTTGAAATGAAATTCTCTGATAATATTTTATATTTTATCCATTCTTTATGGATGACTTTTTTTCTCTGAATACTCCCTTCCTCTCCAAAAATTTTATTTTGTATTTGTTTTGGCTCCTTTTTCTGGTATCTTGCTAGCTCTGGCCTGTGGAGGTGATTGAAAGGTCTGTGGACAGAGGCGGGACTTGCCAGCAATAATGGACTCTTAATGTGGAATCAGCCAAGTGAAGTTTAGAGCAGTCATTCCCAGTTTCTCACATAGTTAGAGTCATGTACAGATGTTCTATATCATGTGGAATACAATAAATTTTTAATTTTAATGCTAAACATTTCATGAATCCTTTTTAATTACTTTTGGAGTCTATACTTAATAATGTCATATCAAATATTATTGTTTAGTTTTATCATCTGAATGTTTTCATAGAAGTCTCCAAATATCCATATTCAGTGGAATTTATTGTAGTATTCACAGTAAATAATCTTTAAGTTCATCAATGTGAGATGACAAAAGATGGAATATATATTATAATAGTTTTCAAAAGCATAAAGGAAGTCTAAATAGGCTCACATGGGCAAAAACATGAATTTTCTTTAAATTAAGACATTTAAATATAAGACAAAAAGAATCAGATGTGATTATAGATAAATTATAAATAAATAAAGTCTAGCTGGGCAAAACTTGTCCTTTGCTACAAATAAATCTTGCATTTTTATGGAGAAAAACAGTCTCTACTCTAGTAATTTTTCCTGTATTTAAATTGGTATTTTTTCCTGTTTAACAAAAATTCATGACAAGAAAAATATTCTTGTGCCTTCCTTCTAAAATTCAAAGCAGGTTTGGGGATTTAGCTCAGTGGTAGAGCGCTTGCCTAGCAAGCACAAGACCCTGGGTTCTGTCCTCAGCTTCGGAAAAAAAAAATAACCAAAAAGACCAAAAAAAAAGGGTAACTAAAATTTAAAGCATAGTTTAAACTCTTTAATTAGGCATTACTATACTCAGACAGTCTTTTATATACAGGCACAGCTTATGGCACAGCTCACTTGTTTTACATATATTAACTGTGCTCGTCACCCCCGCGTTTTAGGTAAGTATACTGAGAAATTAAATGATTATCTAAAGTTTAATAGGTCCATTAATTACTTTTTCATTACGGTGACCAATATACTTGAAAGGGCACTTTAAGGAAATAAGAAAATTTACGGTTTAAGGAGATGCCATCCATCACGATGAAGAAGGCATGGCAAGGACATCAAGCAGCTGGGCACATTGCGTCTTTGGTCAAGAAGTAGAGATAAGTACTTGTGTTCAACTTGGCTTCTCCCTTTTAATAAGTCCTTTTGATACCACCCTTAAATTTGGCCCGTGTTTGAGATGGGTCCTTACTCCCGTGCAAAGCTTCTTGGGAAGTTTTTTTCACAGGCATCCTAGAGATGTCTTTCTTGTGCGATTCTAAATCCAGTTGATAGCAGAAGTTAGCCATCCCTAGCAAAGTACTAAAATCTACACAATCTTTCTCCAGAAGCTATGCTTCAACTACGGTGCCATCCTATTTAGCAATGAATTTTCTGCTACTTTCATGCAAAATATGACTGGAAAGACCAATCTTTATTGCTAATATTGTAGGTAGCCATTCTAATAAAAAAAATGGAACCCTCAGATTTTCAGTCAAATTTTATTTATTCTGGTGTGCAGCACCCCTCACATCTTCCAAAGTTAATTTGAACTCTTATTGGTATTTCATTATGCCTAGATTCCTGGACTTTCACCTGCTGCTGACAGTCACCAAGAAATATTTATACCTACTCGCTGTTTCTGCAAGTCTTTTCTTCGGTAAACTGGCAGGATCATCTGAGCATGGGGTTGGTACTGACTTGAGAAGTGTGCCCATTTGATAACCTCTTAGTGACCTCTGCTGCAAGCCAACAGGTCCTTCACTTATAGCTTATAGAGTACAATGGAATTAAATCACACTCAATGCAATACCACAGTATGCCAAAGTTATTTCCTTCCTATGTCAGTAAAGAAAATGAGACAAACCAGAATAATAAAACCCCATACACTCTAACTCCTGTTTTGGGTCTCACATTTTTAAAATGATGTTATTGTCAGAGGTTTATAATTTCAGCTTTTTTAGGAGGAGCTGGAAAGATGGCTAAGTGAAGAACGATGTTGAAAAGAAATCCCACATTAGCTCAGAATTAAGAAATAGATGGTTATTTATTTAAAAGTAGACTCACAAATCAGAATCCTCTGCTGGAACAGAAATCAGAAATTGAAATCTGCTACCAGAACAGAGAGGCCGGAAAAGAGGCCTGAGGCAGGCTCCGCATCAGCAGGCCACGCCCCAGTAGGCGGGTAACTACTAGCTGTCAGACTTCCTACAGCACTTAAGTCAGTCAAGTGCTTGCTCTGTAAGTCTAAGAATATGAATTCAGATTTCTAACATCCACTTGAAGAGCCTTGGTGGCATCCACACATACACAAACATAACACACACAGACACAAGCAAGCATGCATACAAATTTAGATATTATTAATAAAATACTAAATTATTAAAATTTCCCAGAAGCTTCTCTCTACTTTCCTAACTAATGCTCTTTTTCTGATCAAACCATCTCCTGACCATTGTTTCCTAAACTAACTGTAAAGTCTGTGGACCACTGCAATGCCCAGGAGAGAAAGATGTACCCAACAGTGTAATAGTGATACTTATGTCTTTAGAATAACTGACAGCCACCTAACTAGAATTAAGGCCTGCTTGGCAGGAGGAAATTTATGCATGATACTGTAAACCTACATAACTACGTGTGACTGGTGACGTTATGAACCCTAGAGGAGAACGTTCTATTGCCATTTTCCTAAGCTAATAGAATTACCAATTACATTGTAAATACTCCACCTTATGTGCACAGATTGGTGTAACTCCAACCTTTTATCAAAGAACCTTTTCTTACAGAGGACAGAGACAAAAATTTACAACTGGGTCAAAATTCAGACAACTGACCCTAGGGAGGCCATCACCAGTTTTTACATCTACAACACAACTCCTACACCAAGACTCAGGGAACATCACGGAAGGGTTAAGGGGATGAGAGAGCAGAGGAGAGTACCCAAGTGGTAAATTCCCCCAAAATAACTATTAAAAAGGAAGATTTTTAAAATTTTATTATTGTTAGTTGTATGTGTGTGTGAGTGTATGCTTGGTTATGAGAGACAGAAACAGACAGAAATGAGCGGAGATATTTGAGTACCTGCATGCCATGGCGCCTGAGTGGAGATAGAAGGACAGTGGGTGACAGCTTTGTGGCATTCATTCCTGCTGCTCAACCTTACATGACTTTAAGGGACCAAACTCAGGTCATCAGGCTTTTGCTTCAGGTGCCTTAACCTACTGAGCCGCCTTGCTGGCTCCGTGAAAAGCGATTGAAACAACAGCAGACGCTGCTACTCTGATGCCCACCACACAAAGACCCTTTCATGTGAGCTGCGCAGCCCTTTCCAGGATCTGGGTCTTCTTTCTACTTAGAGGAAGCTGACCTTAGCCAGACCCAGAAGGTCATCGCTCTCTATCAGGCTCTTGACCCAGTGATTAACTTGATGCTCAAATGGAAAAGTCAGCTCCTTCTCCTTGGTAATGACGAATTCAGATCTGCAATTCACATTTCGAAGCTGTCTGTGGGATCAGATCAGACTGACACAAGAGCTGAGTCTGCAATTACATGATTGCTCACCCTCTTTCCCATTCAGATGTGTTGACCCCGGAATCAGGTTTCTATGGGAACCCTTCTTTAATAAACAGCTATTTTATACACAAAAATCTCTGCCTTGGGTGCTACCGGAAGGGAGTGGCAATCTAAGAAATGAAGGATGGAATTGTCAATTGTACGCAGCATGAATCTTGACCCTTCGGTCCTATCTGTGTTCTCATATGGGCTGGTCTTTTGCGCTGCAGTGGGTTTTCCTTTGTCTGCAACCAGGTTAGCACAGTTGTGTTATTTACTTGTTTTCCGGGTCATATATCATTTGTTTTTCTTTGCTATTACAGATGAATATCAAATTCAGCTATTAACAAAAAGCAGGGACAGCAAACAAGTTCCTATTGTAATATAGAAAGGAATGCCTGTACCGTTTGACTATTGAGTTAGATGTTTGTTCTTAGGATTTTACAAACATGATTATCAGGATAATAACAGTGCATTTTATCCAACTTTTCTATTTTTTAATTATAAGTGACTGTTGATCGTGTAAAATTCTTTTCTGCATCTATTATAAAATGGTGATTGGCATTTTTTCTGCTTTAATCACAAAACGTTCACTTATATTAACAGATTTCCAAAGCATTGCAACATTGCTAATGTTAAGCAAACCCATCTAGCAACTAGTTTGCCAATAGTTATTTAGGGGTTGTCTCTATATTCAGAAATGAGAAGGATTTTTTGTAGGAGTCTGAAAGAATGACTCCCAAAGGGAAATGGCACTATTAGGAAGTGTGGCCTTGTTGAAGTAGCTGTGGTCTTTTTGGAGGAAGTGTGTCACTGTGGAGATGGGATTTGAGGTCTCTTTGGCTCAAGCTTTTCTCAGTGTGATACTGAGACCACTTCCTCTTGCCTACAAGATGTAGGACTCTCAGCTACTTCTCCAGCACTGTGACTGCTTGCATGTCCCTGTCATAATGATAATTACTGAACCTCTGAAACTGTAAGTGAGCCAACCCAATTAAATGTTTTCTTTATAAGAGTTGCGTGGTCATGGTGTCTCCTCATATCAATAGAAACCCTAAGACAAGCTTTATTTTATTTTATTTTATTTTTGCTTCTTTGACATTACTATCTCTTAACTGTCTAGTGCAAATTAAGAAGGCTAAACTTTGTGCTATTAAATAAATGGAACACTCTTAGTTTGACAGAATATGTCATTCAATGATAATTGGGCATGACACCTTCTTCATTGGACGATTTGCAAGTATAAATTTAGTTTTGTTGAAAACAAGGCTATTTGTGTTTTCTTTTTGCTTTCATCTATCTTGAGAAACCATGCTCTAGGAAGTTGTTTATGTCATACATTACATTTGCTGGGACACTTTTCTGAACAGTAAACTAATATTTTTAAAATTACAGTTATCTGAAACTTGTCCTCATTTCCAAATCCTTGCTACATCTGTCATTATATTGTGATCAATAAATGTCTGTCTATTCTGTATTTCTATTTCATCATTTACACTAAATTATAAGTTAAATGTTGAGGGTGTGAAGCTTTTCTATTCTTTTTACAATTGATTAATTTTGTGAGTAGCTAATTAAGTAATTAAGTTTATTTCTGATGTAGTATTTTGAAGTTTTACGTGTCCTACAAGTTTAACATCATATTAAATGTTTGGCTACACTATTTCCCCAAATCATTTTTAACCTTCCATTACTTAAAAGTGTAGTTTTGGAATCCTGTGACATGTGGTTTTATAAATATATAGTATTTACTTAAAAATCTAAATCAGGTTTAATACGATCAAACAACACGATACTTTTATATCAAATTGGCAAAAAATTCTTTAATTTATTCTAGCCATCACTTCAACATCTTTAAAATAATGTATAGAAGGGCCCATTGCAGTGACTATCTGAAAATTGGCACTCAATAATCATTTGTTCCGAAGCTACAGTACTACCCTTAACGTCCTGGCTATAGATTTCCGAATGTGTGTGAGTACTGAGGGTTAACATGCCTTCAACTATCAGTTTAGGATGACGGTTTACAAGGATTCCATCAGAGATCTACATTGCAGTGAATGCTTTTTTCTTTTCTTCTTCTTCTTCTTCTTCTTCTTCTTCTTCTTCTTCTTCTTCTTCTTCTTCTTCTTCTTCTTTAGCATTTCCTTGCTGACTTCTTAAAGAGTGGAACACTTCTTCTTGCTGTCTTATGATGCAAAACCCAAGAATAGGTTAAAGAAATCAAAGTATTCTTCAGTACCCAGGGCTTTCTCACTAGGTCGTCCTATCCTGAGCTTTAGATTTCGTGAACACTTTACTGAATTAATCTGTACGTGCTGCTGAAAGAAGAGAAAAAAAACACCCTAATAAAAACACCTAAAGACAAAGAACCACTTCTAGGGTATTCTGCCCCAAACAGACATGCCCGACCGTTACTCTAAAATGATGTGCCCATCAGTAGTATTTATGTCAAGTAGTTATGGCTCTAGGTAATTCCCACGACCCCCGGAATATTTTATCCTTAGAAAATGTCACGCAGTGATTAAACATATTCAGATGTAGGCAGCATCAGAAAGGATAGGAGACGGGGAAGAGTGAGACTTCATGGCGTGGCTTTTGCTTACTAGTTTTCCCTAACTCAGTCAGTAGATTTATTCCTTTTTCTACGAAAACCCAAGTTCTTCAGGGGCAGCCGGTTTTGCCTGATTTTTATTTTGTTCCTCCCCATGATTCCTGGAAAGTTCTATGTCACTGATGACTCAATAAAGTTCTGACAAGTGGTTGTATTTTAAATCCACATATTCCAAAGGGACACATCAGCAGATGCGCTCTGACTAAGCCTCGTGCAGGCTCCTACAAAGGAACGTTTAAGAACATATTTGTTAAAGAACACTCAGGAGCACTTCATTCTAAAAGGGCACAGGAAAACCCTGAAGCCAATTGCATAACAGAAATAGCATCCATTAATCTTTTGCCAAGCAGCATCAAGTAAGGACGCCTTCGAGAGGAACAGCCCTTAGAAGGGAGTCATGGTTTAATGTGCTTTGTTTAGAACACCTTCCGTTTAGAAGCCAACACCTGCAGCTAACTGACAGCCTCGGCTCCTGGGCATGGAGAGAAGGGGGTAATGATACCAGTGACATTTACGGTCCAGTGTTTTAGGAATTAATTTACAATGGAGACGTTCTTAGTAGAGTGAATACATCACCGCAATGAAGGGTTGACGCCTACTTTATCAGCTATAAAGCATGCAGGCTAGCTTCAGCCCTTCAGAAGGCAAGCACGGCAGGCATTATTCACCCTCATCTGTGGTTCAATAATTCACTGGGAAGATACTTGAAATATGAAAGTTATGGCAGTTTAATGAAAACATGAGAAAATCCTGCATATGGCTTTAGAGAAAGAAGAAGAAACCATGTAAAAAAATGTTTCTGGCCTTTTCCTCGCTGGCCACGTTTTTCTATTATTCCTGATTTATTTCCTTATATTCTATTTCAGCTACAGTGCACCAAAGCATTTTTAGTCATTGAGCTTCTCTTCATCATAGCCAGCCTGTGTATTTCATCAGAAAAAAAAAATCTTTCTGAAAATCTATTAGAAAAATTCATATGAATATCTTCTTATTCTCTCTGATTTTAAAATGTTGTTGACCACTTATTGTTAGACAAATATTGAATAATGTTTTCTTTAAGCTTCTGGCATTTCCCTAAATGATTCTAAGAACATATTCTTTGAGGAGAAGTTGGTTTCCACTCTAAAGTTACTAAAATGGTAGAAATAAAGAGCAGAAGCCAGACAGGTTCCCTGCAATTAGCTTTGACAAAGCCCTTTTATGAGGGTTTTATTTGAGTTTAATGGGTTTTCAGTACGCCTTGTATGTAAACCAGTCGTAAACCAGTCCTCTTTATATGTCCTTCTTTTTCTTCACAGTGCGGTCTTTGTCCTTAGGTCAAAAGATATTTCAGATATCCACCCACAATAAACAATACATTTGCATTAGAGGGTTAATGACCTGAAAGACAAACTTCACATGGATGGTGTTGCTACTGGAATTGCCAATCTACTAATGTTCAATTGCTGCTGATGTTTGTAGACATTGTCTTCCTACGTGGCCCAGGCTGGCCTTGAACTCAGGATCCCCCACCTTCGCCTCCAAAGTTCTGAAGTGACAGGAATGCACCAGCACAGCTGGCTTTGTTTAAACCGTTTAGGTGGTCATTTAGGAGACACTTGCCTCATCAAGTAAAACCTGAATCAGACAGAGATCTCCATCTCTTGTCAGTGTTTCAAGTACAAGAGTAAATATAACACAGGAAATGCAGTAGCCACAGCTTTAGCGATTGACCTCCGGAGAGGACTACTCCAACAATTATAATCCCATGTACTTGAATTTCAAGCTGTGACCTTTGGTACAGCCATTTTCTTGTGTTACACCAAACATTTGAAATGAATGACTTCACCAGTATACTCTAGGCATTTTGTTTATTCACATATGCAATTGTATTTTATTCCCATATACATCTTATATTATAGTAGTCATGCATAATGTTTGATTTTTACTTGTATTCCCACTTTACAAATTATAAAATTAATATTTTATTTCTGGTTCAGATGTTTCAGCAAACTCAATACTATTACTAGACACATTTTTGTGGTAATAAAGAGCCTGCAACTTTTATGCTTAGTTACTGTATAATTATTTTGCTTTCTGAGATATGGTTTCAATATATAAAAGTTTATATTAATTATATATTATTATATAGTTGCATAATTATATAAACTATATAAATTATGAATTGTTTAATATTTTTATATTTTTTATTTAAGGTTATTGAAGTTGAATATCTAGTGTTCCCTTAAAGAAGTACTTTAAGAAAAAGTAGGCTGTGTGATATATAAGGTAATATTTATTAAGATGTAGAGTTTTGCTGTATGAGATACCCTTAGACCAGCACCTGCCAAGACCATGAGCAGCTGCTCACCCATTTTGAGACATCCTGGGCTATCAATACACTGTATCAGAAGAAAACATGGAAGCAGAAAAACTGAACACCTTCCTACAAAAACAGAAGTATATGTATTTTTTTTAATTTTGGCATTGGTAATAAGATTTTATCATTTCTATTTCTCAAATTTAATTAGATTATTTGTTGAATAGAAAAATACCAGTTCTATCCATGAATAACATTAGGCCTGTAGCTTAAGATGATTGTAATATAACATTTGAAATATCGTTTTTCAATAGGAGTGGGGTTTGTGGTATTGTAATTGGAGGCTCTATTTTTAATGAGTTAAGCCAGTCATCCTGTTTGGCACAGTTATGCAATGTTGCTCCAACCAGCTGTCACATCCCACCCCAGAGATAGGTGAGATGATTCTTACTTATTTGTAATCTTAAAAGGATTCTTAGATGCTTTGACTTGGCAGTATATCAGTGGAAGACATTTCTCTCACACACAACCAGCATGAAAGACTTTGAAATTCTTTATAGAAAATTCTTCTCATCCCTCACATGTTCATAGACTATTTCCATGTAACTATTTCTAACTTCATGGTTGGAAAATGGTGTCTCTGTAGGAGACACTTGCTTTTTCATGGTGAGTAGATTCTAAATTTACATGAGACAATTGATGCACTATATCCTGTCTTTCTGAAAGAGATGATAGCATTTCACACAGGATGGGCTTTTGATCTACCGTCAGATATAAAAAGAAATTTAAATTCCTTGAATAGAGGAACTACTTATGTGTACACACTAATATGAGAAAATAAAGATTGATTCAAAGAGCTTTATTTCATATCCTTGTGTGCCTGATAGAAAATTAGGTGAAAAAATTTCAGACTTGTTCTTATTTATGAAATGTTCAACATGTCTGCAATGATTCTTTTATGGTCAGACACAGATTCATCTGTTTAACTAATACATATTAACATTTGCACATGTGATTTAATAAACTTAAAGAAATTATTATGTTAATATTTATTTTTAAGAACTTTATGTGTATATGTAACAAAACCACAATTTCTCCCCTACAATTTCTGCCAAATCTGCTCCCCATGTGTTCTCTCTCTCTCTCTCTCTCCCTCTTCTCTCTTTCTCCTCTCTCTTCCTTTAAATAACCTGCTAAGTCAAATTAATGCTGCATATGAGGCCAGCCACTGGAGCATGAAAAAGTTATGAATTAATCTTTGATCATAAATTCTCATGTTTTCAATTTTTATTTATAGATTGTTTTTCTCAAACAAAAATACACTTGTATCACTATGAGTGTTTAGTTATAACAATATGGTCTTGTTAAGGCTAGAACTCTTAGAGCATGATTATTTTAGTCACTTTGGAAGACGATACTCACTTTTAGTGAGTGGCAGGTGGGATTTCGGTGCTCTGTTTTTATATCACATTTTAACTGAGTACACATCTTAACAGAAGGAAAGTGTTAACATTTAATTATCTGTGAAATATTTTCAGAGTCAACTTTGATGTGAAAAAAGTAATACTCTGTAAGCCTATAAGTTTGAGACACAAACCCAATGAAAACTTTCTGAATTAGAACGCAACAAACTACAATAAATAATCTTTAAAATAACACTTGTAGCCGGGCGGTGGTGGCGCACGTCTTTAATCCCAGCACTTGGGAGGCAGAGGCCAGCCTGGTCTACAAGAGCTAGTTCCAGGACAGGAACCAAAAAGCTACAGAGAAACCCTGTCTCAAAAATCAAACAACAAAAAACAACAACAACAAAATAGCACTTGCATCGCATCAATTTTTTTTACTTTCTTCTTTATTTACTGGCTTTCCTATTTGATCTTCCTGCTGTACCCGAATTCCGGTCCTAGTGTTTGGCAGCAATGCCAACCTGATTAAGCATTCCCTAGGAGGAAAGAAAGGGATTGTATTGTAATGGGGACTGGCTTAAGCAGAACTCAAAGTACTCATCTGGGTGGAAAGCAAAACAA
Source organism: Microtus oregoni (assembly GCF_018167655.1). Taxonomy (NCBI): domain Eukaryota; kingdom Metazoa; phylum Chordata; class Mammalia; order Rodentia; family Cricetidae; genus Microtus; species Microtus oregoni. The sequence goes on along the minus strand of NW_024543060.1, from coordinate 75,171,445 downwards.
TAGCCATTCAGTTTGGTGTTTCTAAAGGTTCAACGGTGACATGTCATGTAACTGTGATACCTGGACGGTGGCATGTATATCCTACCCTCTATTTCCAGATGTCTAGAATCATGCAAAAACAACTTCAGTGGTTTAGCCAACAACTTTTAATGAGAAGCACCTAGTACTATACACTCAGTGAGGGTTAAAAGAAAACATCACCTCGTACATGGGCTATTACAAAATCCCCGTCCCAGTTCACCCTCTCCCCACTCCACCACATCAAAATACTGAAATGCCATTACAAAATCTCAGTTACTTGCCTCCAGTGCTTGGCCTGGCCTCACAATTCCACTCACCTCTCAAGGCTGATTCTAGTCGAATTCTCGTAGAATCTAGTAGAATTCTAGTAGATTCTAGTAGAATCTAGCAGAATTCTAGCAGAATCTTCAATATCTCCACTTGCAAATTGATCAGGTCGCATACATCCTAAGTTTTACCTTGGCAATAAAAAAAGTGGGAATATTCACTGCCTTGAGCAGCTTCCATTCTTAGTTGAATGTAATGAACTCTGACCCCATGATAGTTCCAAGTGATCTTCATCGCTCTATGAATAGAGATAATTGTTATTTGCGGATATACCAATGCATGTAAACCATACTATGCGTTGAAAAGAATGTGTTCAATAAAAATGCTTTTCCTTTGCTTTTGTACCTAATTTCCTTCATCAAAACTCCCATTGATTGTAGGATGTTCAATTTGAGTTTAAAAAAATGTTACTCCATAAAGCGAACAAATAAAAAAAATGCTGAGGTTGATCATATATGACATTTGGTAAGTCAGGCATAGTGGTTCTTTATTTTGAGTACTCAGGAGGCAGAGACAGAGGCAAGTATATCTCAAGTCTCCATGATTTCGAGTCCAGTATGGTCTACATAGTAAGTTTTTGCCTTACGTTCCAAATAACTAAATCAATATCCTTAAAAAAAAACAGGGTTATAAAAACTGCCTCTAAAGGCTGTCAGTTCTATCCTTCTTGCATTTATCATCAGAAGAGAAATATGTAATTGACAGCTGAAAATATGTATGGTCTAATGAAGAAAACCCCATAGATTAGCGTTTGGAAGATGTCAAGTGTGACGCAGTTCACCTAGAGAGTTCTGGAGTCAAGTCATCTTGCAGGATTTACTAGGGCACCAAGAACAGCCAAAGGATCAATGGCCCTAAAGAGCTGGATGCGTATACTGAGAAAAAAAAGAACAAGGGGACTCGAGCCTGTGAGGGAGCTCAGAGAAGTCGTATAATTGATGTCTAAGTGGCGTGAAGTGGTGCACATCTGCAATCCTAGCTACAACAGCTAAGCAGAAAAATTACTTGAGCTCAGGACATCTGGGCCTACACTAAGTTTGCCGTCAATGTGGTGCCCTCCAGAAGAAGAAGTCCATGAAATTGCTTTAAAGAGGTGTGGCCAAAATCTGAAAAGGAGTAGTCCAGAACTGAGGCCAGAGCTGAGATCTCTAAGAGAATGTGAATTAAACAGGGAAGCAGGAAAAGAGCTTTGGCTTTCAGACCAAAGAGAAGGTGTAAGGGAATCATGACGGCTGAGAATAACCCCTGCCATGGCTGGGGCAGAAGTAACAGACTCAGCAAGAAAGAGGGAACACAACGGAGATAGGCAAGAGACTGAAATAAACATTTCCAAACCTTTGTTATCAAATTGCTTTGTCATTACCCTATGCTCATTGATCTAGGAGATCAGATGACATGATTGTCTAATATTCTGAGACTACTGATAAGAGTATCCAGACAATGGAATTATGTAAAACTGTGTAACAACAATAACTCACGGCATCATTCATTGTGTGAATAGGAGACAAATCTGCAAACAGAGAGAGGGGTCTTGGTACACCTCATGAGTACTGCATGTGACCCAGCTCTAAAAGCCATGCAGTGAGACAAGTCAGATTCGATAATGAGCCTGGTTTGAAGTATGTTGAGTTGGAGATGCCTTCGAGACTATCATGGGACTTTTAGAAAATCACTGGAGACATTTAGATAGAGAAATTATCTGCCACAGCAGCGTGACATTGACCAGGACATAAGAAGACAATAAAGTTTAAGACTGTCACGTATCATGGGTCATGATAAAAGCAGAAGTCATGGAATGAAGTGGGTATAAGGTAAGGCATGGAGATTTCCAGTCACCACTGGAAGAAGGAGGCTAAGTTACTGGTCTCTATTCCTTGCCTGGTTTTTATAATTTGCTTCACTCAAAGAACTGTGGTTTGAATGTCCAATGGACCCCAGCTTGTTTAAACACTAGATCTTCGGAGGGTAGTGACACTGTTTGGGAAGACTATGTAATCTTAAAGAGGTGGGTCTTCCTTGGAGGAAGTGTGCTTCTGGAGGCAGGCCTTGTGGTTTGTAATCCCTTCTCAATCCCTGCTCATTGTCAGTTTCATGAGATGCAAGGTATCTAGCTACTGCCTTCACTTGCCACCTGAGTACCAAGCCACATAGGAGTATAAATCAAAATAAACACTTTCTTCCCTATGTTCCTTTGAGCCCAGTTTTTTTTTTTTGTTTCTACTACAACAATAAGAAAAGTAACTAGTTCAGAAAATACAACAGAAATATTGATTTTTGTTGTTACATCATAAGAAGCCTTAAAATGTCTGCCTGAGTCTCCTGGAACATGTGAGGTGAAGAAACTCTCCTGGAACTTGTATGTATTCTCAGTAATTTATTTACTCTTTATGTTTCAAATTCTTATTTGTACAATGATAAAAATTTATTATTAGTCATTTCTTCATTATTTCATGCTTAATCTATATTGATGTGTATCAGTTGGTATATAGTTAAGATTAATCTTAATTTCTGGTTTTCAAATGATAACTTTTATAAGATTTTATGGCTATAATAATTTTAGTGGTCAATTTTTATAATCTTTTTACAAAGTAAATCACTAGCCAGCTAAAATGCCTATAACTACAATTCTTTAAGTAAATAAATATGATATTCTATACTTTATGGGCAATGTGGGGGATATTCAGTGCTAATATTTTCAGAAGTACTTTGTTACTCAAGCGGAACTTTTCTGGAGTAACAGATAGCTGCACATAAATATTATTCCCATAAATAAGACAGAGAATTAAATTACTTTTTAAATCTAACAACCCCAATGGGAGACTTGAAGGATATATCACTCTCAGATTAAATAACAGTAAGAAAGCTGTTCTAAAGAGGAATGCGTGGGTATTACATGCATGGGTATTAAATGCATGGGTATTACATGCATGGGTATTAAATAGCCACCCATATCACCCTCTTGCATTTCTCAAATGAATGGAAACTGAAGATGAACACAAGCTTGAGTATAGCAAGTCGCTTCCATACAGTGGCTGTCAAACTCCACAGAGTCATAGATTCAATTTTCATATGTAGCTCCATGACCTTGCATCCTGGACAAGAGGAAAAAGGAAGCTCTCTAGGCTCCTTGCTTGGACACTCCTCCCTGGTAGGTTTTTGGTTTAAGGAATAATACTGTTTGTTACCACCAGAAATGTGTGTTAGTCCCTTAGCTGAGGTGACGTGGTCTAATGCAAACACAGAGGAAGCCCAACTAGCCATCCACTTCCTAAGATCTACAGATGACAATGTCCTGTGCTCCACAGTTGTCAATTATGCCACTTCTTCACCCACCCTGTGGCTTCCTCAGAGGAAAGGAAACTTCTCTGGACCTGAATCATTAGGAGACCAATTCCCAAATAGTGCAGGTAGTGTGTTGTGGTGGGCTACTGGATAAGCAGACTCCAGCTTTCCATGTGATAATGTTAGAAATAGGATTCCCTGAAAAACTTCACATTGAGAGTTTGGTCTCTACTTACCTTTTCAATCTAGATCACAGGGAGAATTTTAAATACTTTGAACGTTTTATAAAGTAATAGCTATATTAATTAAATAAATAATAATACTTTCTGTTATTACCCATTAACATATTAAATGCACTTGTACAGTTACTGAAATAGCTTCGTAGGCAGAGTCAGTGTTATTACATTTGAATGAGAAGCTTAGTTAACATTTTCTACAGCATTTTAGTTAAATTTTGTAGGGAGTTACAAAAATTATCTTCCTTGTCTTTTAAAAGTTTTAATATTTTAATTATTAGATATTTAAATAATATTCATCTTAATACTTTTTGAGATTATAATAAAATAATATCATTTTCCCTTCCCTTTCCTCATTCTAAATTTTTCTATATACTCCCCTCTCACTCTTTTTCAAATACATGGCCTCTTTAAAAAGAAAAAAGAGTGTATATATTCCTAAATATATAAATACAATCTTCTCAGTCCATATTACTTGTATGTATATGCTTATCAGAAGCCGGGCAATGGTGGCACACGCCTTTAATCCCAGCACTCGGGAGGCAGAGGCAGGCGGATCTCTGTGAGTTCGAGACCAGCCTGGTCTACAGAGCTAGTTCCAGGACAGGCTCCAAAGCCACAGAGAAACCCTGTCTCAAAAAAAACAAAAACCAAAAAAAAACCAGAATGACCATTGGTGTTTGGTAACTAATTGGTCTACTATTCTCTGGAGAGACTAGTTCTTTCTCAGCAACTAATTATGGTTACATATAAAACCTGACCATAAAGAAAGCCAGCACTTGAGAAAGTCTGTCCTTCCTTATTTTCTATGAACAATGGGTCTCCATACTCTATGCAAAAACACCAAGTAAAGAGAATGTGCCTAGTACAAGTTAATAAGTCAAATTTCTGCTAAACTACATGGGACCCTTTATCTTGCTTCTTGGGGCTTCTTCACATAGAATCCTTATGATCCCAGGTCAGGGAAAACAAGGGTTTTTCTGGCTAGAATCAGCCATCCATACTATGGTATCATCATGGTAATATCGTGACAATAGTCACAGTTGGTTTCTGTCCCAAACCTTCTTCTCCCTGTATATTCCTTTGAGCCTCATGACTGGACACACACATAATCAAACCAAACAGAGATCTGACAAAGCCTTCTGAGAACAGGAATACTGCCAGCCTGCCGTAGCATCTACGTGCATTGGTTAGAAATACAGTCTTTTTTATTGATTGAGCTCTAATGCAGTCTTTAAGCATTTTCTCACTCATAGTCAAGTTAGAGATTGTGTTGGGCCGTGCACATTGCATCTCTCCAGAGGCACAGGCAGAAAACTTCCAGCAGTCTCACAGAGAGCCTATGGGTTTGAGACCAGCAATAACTACACAGCAAAAACTTGTCTCAGAAAGTAAAATAACAAGTTGGAGAATGAAGGACTTATATTTGGCCTCTATCAATAGCTATTTTCTGTCCTTCAGGGGTGGGTTCATTTTATCCCTCTCAGTGGAACATTTTTAAAATATTGTCTCAATGACTTTCTCATTTTAATTTCCTGCTTGATCGTCCACTTTTCATCTCAATTTCTTCCAGAAGAGCATTAAGGGAACACTAAAAGATACCCGTCCATTTCACAGACACATATGCGCACACATTCATAGTGTGGTTGGAAACTCTTAAAATGCTATAAAAATGAGAGACAACACCATATATCTCATTTTTGCAATTTAGTTGTGAATATTTCTTATGCTGGCTTTCTAATAATAAGAAAAAATATCTACTTCCCCTAAATGTTTTTATTTCCCTAAATATTTTATTGATAATAATAGTATGTTTATCAAGTTACAGGAAAAGTTAATAAAACCTAGCTCATGATTGGCAAATTATTGTAGATAGTAAAACGACACATTATTGTTCAATCTTTTTACTTAAATAACTGATATCAGCCTGAAAAGGTTTACTATCCTTTTCCATATACAGCTGGACATTGTATGGAATAGCAGGAGAGATTTAGTGTGCACTCTGGAAATATTATCATTTTTAACTTGAAATATTTTAAATTTGTTTAAAATGGAAATAATTCATTTTCATAGGTGACATAACAAGATCTAAAAGAAATTCATAAATTATGTTTATATTTATCTGCAAGGCCAACTGTGCGATCATCTTTAAGCTGAACTTAAAGGCGTCATGTTCTTGATTTTCTAATTCCACTAAGGATGTTATTTTTAAAAGTCAAGAAACAAAGTATTTATTTCAGTAAACAATTTTATTTATAGTGAAATTCACGAAATTTTTATATTTTGAAATTATCCGCAATGTGCTATTTATTGCTTACATAGAAAAGAAGTATTTCTTACAAGAAAAGATGGAAATATATACCATCAGTCAGCATTGTTATATTTTCATTAGATACAATATGAACAAAAGATTAAAGAGAAAAGCAAAAGTTAAATATATTTTTAATTCCCTGTAATGGATTCTAAGATATTAAAATGTTTTTGAAGACAAAAATAGAGATCTAAATTCCAAAGTTATTTTGATGAGCAATATTTACATTATATATGTATAAGTTAAGAATTACTATTCGCAACTGTCAGTTATTACCCCCATCAGAAAAATAGTTTGGGAATTATGAATCAAAACAAAAGGAAGCAATAAATGAAGACAAAGAGAAAGATCAGGAAGAGGAGAGGCCATCATTGCAAATGTGACTTTCAGTTAAATACGTTTTCTTATAAAGTGGCAAGATAATATTTACAACTGAACAGCACATATTATCCACAACTTGTCTTCCCTTCGGACATGTGGGGCATCCTTCCTCCTTGGTGATAGTTCATAATACATGATAGATAAGTCTGGAACTGGAGGCTCCTGGGGTTGCCGGCTGTGAATTGGTGCTAGCAACTGGAGAGAGAGAAGCTGTATCCTGGAGAGACAACTCGCTTCTCTCTGCAGATGTGATCCGATCCACTATGCTGGACAAACAATCCAAACTGGACAGGGAGCTTTTATCTGCTGCACAGGCTAACAGTACAAGGAGAAAAGTGGTTAAGAAAAAAAAAATTATCCCCACACAGACAGGTTTGCTTACGCTGCCCTTTAAACTGCAGGTCAGCACCTTTGACAACGTAGGTCAGGTGATCACAGAGGGCCCGATGTAAAAATTTGCTGCAAATATCTAGCAATTCCTGAGGGTGGGGTGTGGAGGGCAGAAGACCCCTGGCAATATTTCAAGCAGGAGGGAGTGCGTTTGTGTGTGCGTGCAAGCATGCGTGCGGTATGTCTGTCTGTCTGTTAGTGTAATTTGGAAAATGTGTGTTTACTCTGTCAAAGCCTCCTCATGTGAGCCATCACTTTCATTCCTTTTCCCTGTTTATTTGCAAGGGCGGACTGAGTTGCAAGACTGAATGTTCCTTAAATGTGTCTGAAGTCATCAGTTCTTACCGTTTGATACATCAGGACAGTAGACGCTGTCGAAGCTGCTGTTCTTTCGGGACCAGACAGGACTATTACATTCAGGCTGTAACACAAAACACACAAGAATGTATTTTCAAGCCTCTGGCAGAAGACATACAGACCGAGGGTGAAATTGTACCGGCCCCTAGCTCAGTAAACTGACTGCAGTGAGTTCGCTTGCTCCGCAGCAGCACTGATTTAGGAAGGGGCTGCCGTCTCTAAATCGCCGGGGCACCAAGGTCAGTCTCCTTGCTGGAAGAAGAGGAAAACAGAGGGAAGACCATGGGATCCGGCAGCAATGTGCACTGGGTTATAACCATGCAAAATGGATTGCAGTCAAAGAAAGCCGTGCTAACGTTGCCTGGGAGAGAACACTTTCCCAGGGCAAAAACACGTTAGAACCTGGCAACACCGGAGCAGATACCCTCGGAAAAACATGAACCAACATTTTCTTCCAAATCTTGGCCTCGGAGCAGGGATCAGGACCATGCTAGGGATTCTAATTCCTCAGAGGTATAAACTTGGGGTAGCTGTATATCAGGGTCCACGGTGATACATTTTGTAAATAAAAGCGATAACGCCTAATTAATCATTTAAATTAACCTGGGGTACATGACAACCTTTTACTAGCATGTAATACATACAGAACTAGCTAGAAAATCACAGTAAAATCTTATACAAGTTTTTTTTTTTTTCCTCTTTGCATCTTTCTGTGAATGTGTCTCTTAAAGCAACGGTCCCACTGTACCTGGTTTAGGTGAGATACGAGGATTTTCACACAGACCAGGGTAAGAGAGAGTGGGTCTTGGAGTTGTGGCTTACCATGCCATCCGAGCAGTTGGAGGTGGGGCTGGTGGGCTCCGAGCAACTCTGTCCAGGCAGGCTGTAATAGCTCTCCACCTGCTCCCTCAGCAGCTCCTGGAGGCTCTCGATGTAGCGGATGGCGTTCCTGAGGATCTCCACTTTGGGGAGCCTCTGGTTGGGGTTGGTCGTGGTGCACCTCTTGAGCGTTTCGAAGGCTTGGTTGACCTTCTTCAGGCGTCTGCGCTCGCGCATGGTGGCGGCCTTGCGTCGATCCATTGTGGTGGACTTCCTCTTGCAGGCTTTGCAGGCCCACATGAGGCAGTGACCAGCCTGGTGGTGGCCCGTAGGTGCTCGCACGTGCTCCTCATCGTCTGAGCCCTGCAGCTCAGCTTTGTGCGCTCCAAAGGCAGCTACCCTTGGCTCAAATTGGTCCCCAAACTCACCCTCCGGGGAGGGGATACAAGAGCTTTCGTAGAAGTACTCAGAAGGGGAGAACTGGCAGCCGTCCATCATGTCCATTCTTCAGAGAGGCAGGTGGGACACCTGAGTTCAGCCGAGAGGGAGAAACGGGATTCCCTGGCTGCTGCAGGCCAGCAAATCCCAGGCGGAGCTCGGGGGTTGGGATTGTTTCTCTGTAATTAACAAGGACAGATGCCTGTTGGTCAGGGTCGGTCATTGGCTGAGGTTGGGGCTCTTTATATATTCTTGGGGGATGGGAAGGGAGGCTGGTCCCCGTAGCTGGGCATTATTAGCATATCCCACCACAACCCCCACAGGGGTGGTCTGGCCAAACCTCTGCCTTCCTTCTAGAGACAATTTGCTGTTTACTGGCCTCTTTGACAGGCAGGGTTTTAAGGCAGTCCAACCTGCTCAGTGGCCTTCTGGCTATTCCAAATCTTGGGGTCCCTTAAGGTGGGGAGGGGCGCTTCTTGAAATCAATCACCCTTTAACACTATCAGCGGCAACATCACAATAAGGCATTAAACTCCGTATTTCCATCTGGCACCAAAAGGGAACCCAGAGTCTGGAGGAGTTGCCGCCTTCCTGGGGTGTTGGGGGTTGTTCCCATTTTCTTTACCGTTTCTTTATTACCTGGTAATAGTTGCCACATTGAAGTGACATTTTCATTCATGGGGTGAGCCTCGAGTGTCCTGTTTCAAAATTTGTTTGCTAAAAACTCAAGGAGTTCTGATGAGCTGGTTCTTTCATGGGTGCGACATTCGCTGGGGCTTCCTTTTCAGGCCTGAATGAGATCATATTTTTTTTTTCTGCAGCTCTATAAAGGAAATGTCATCAGGTGGACCAGGTGACCCTTCAGCATCCCGTCCCTCCCAGCTTTCTTCCTTGCACATTTGCCTGTTGCTCTCCCTCTGGCCGGCCTAGGCTAGTACCTGCACCCAGAGATTCCCACGCCTGTGGCGGGGAGAAGGCAGAAGTCCAATTTCTCACAGTAAACCCCCTTCCCAGTGTGGAGTGGAGTTTCCTTTCTCCTGAGTTTTCTGCTCCGCCCTATCAGTTCTACAGACTAAACAGCCAGCCAGGCTTCAGGCTCGCTAATTTTCTGCTTTCAGGCCAGCTAACACCGTTACAGATGCGTCCCAGCTGCCGCCACAGAGATCCTGGGCTAGTGTAAAATTTCCAGCTCCTCTAACAGAGTGACTTCACACACGCTGGTGACAAAAGCCTTCCAGAAATGCAATTTGCAGACAGGTCTTTTTGAAACTTTGGTGGGCCCAAGACAAAGGGGGAAGCTAACATTCCAAAAAATAAAAATAGAGCCTATTCCTCAGTTTTTTTTACAGTCTCTCATCCACTGTTAAACCATTTTCAGATCTCTTGAAGGAAGCTGTGCATATTCAGGAAACACCATTACTTGGGGTGGACACAAGTTCTCTGGGGCTTTGGACCTCAATTTGTAGCCCCACTGTAAAAAAACGGACAGTTCGCAGTTAGAGAGTCATCTAATTGATTAAGTGCTGTGGTTCCAAAGCGTCTCTCTCTCTCTCTCTCTCTCTCTCTCTCTCTCTCGCTTTCCCTCTCTCTCTGTGGAGGGGCACTTTCTATTCTGAAAATGATGGCCATGGTGGTGGTGATGATAATGATGATGGTGATGATGGTGATGATCATGACGAATCAAAAGTCAATTTTATAAAGCAACCATGAATGACTGATCTGGTATCTACAGGGACCTGAAAAATTGTAGCTGTCTGTGCAGGCAAGCACTGCAAGGAAGGACCTGAAGGCCAGAGTTCCAGTGTCAGTCACTGTACTTGCTGGATGTGTCTGTCTCTGTTCCCTCTGACCTGGACTGTCACCTTGAAGACAGATTTCTGATGAAAACCAGGGCCTGTCTCACACCCAGGGTCTACTTAATCATCTCGCCAATGAGATCCAACTGTACCTTAACGGGGCCTAGTTACGAATGTATGCCTTTGAAACGAATGCAGTCTTAGGAAAACACCAGATTAAAAACCCTGAAGGCAAGGCTCCCGCTTCATTTATATGGATGCACATAACTGTACCCAGGAGTACATCATTTTGGGGAGGTAGGTATTCTCATCCTCAAATCCACAGCAAGAGTTGAAGAGAGGCTCTGGCCATCAACCGCACAACCCAGAACCATGGTCTTCCTCCTCCTCCCCCTCTTCCTCTCCTTCTTTCGTCTCCTCTCCTCCCTTCTTCTCCTCCCTGTCTTCTTTTCTTCCTTCCTCCTTCCCTCCCCTTTTCTTGTATTTGAAGTAGCTAAAACAACATGGTGATTGGGATGCCAACTCGATCCTTAGAGTTGAAGTGGAAGCCAGGGAGTCTTCCTTTCGTGTCTTCTGGCTCCTTCCAGGGACCCCTCTCAGTGTTCCATGGATATACCTAACAGCTACTGCCTTGACTATGCCAGGAATGGCTGGTTTACTGCTCTTCACAACTTTTACATATTCACAGAAAGAATTCTGTCACTTTATTTCATTTATTTTTTCAAAGGTAAGCTTTCGCTCCAGGGCTGGATAATTTGCCCTTGTCCACAAGGCATTTGAATGAGTCTCTTTGTCCTCAGAAATGGCACCAAGCCCCCGGAGGTAATCTTTTTTGCTTCATACAGTCATTCTCCCTGAGTTTTCAGGGGCTTCCTCAGCTCATACAAGTACAAAGTCGGACACACTGGAGTCTTTCCTTGGGTTCCTGGGCTGGGAGGACGCTGTCACTCAGGGGCTTCTGTCAGTAGCAGAAGTTCTCAGAGGTTAGAGGCTGTCTCTGGTAAGGTGATCTCCAAACAAATTTACCAGAGTGCAGCAGGCACAGTGGAACTGAAGAAGCAGGGGAAAACACAAGCGGCCGGCTGCTTAATGAGTCCTGCCGAGGGGAGACAGGGTCCGGGTTGAAGGCCCATGGGACTCAAGCGATGAAAACAGGATCTCAGAACACAAGAATAAAAAATGAGGCAAAAACTTTCAAGCCATAGCCGCAGCTAAAACAGAGGGAGATCAAAAACCCTGAGGCAGTCTGCACAAAAAGAAGAAAACCCACGCCTGAGAGAGGAGAAAGGCTCCCTCCCCACTCAGAAGGCTGGGCTGTTCTTTTACACGACAGACCATGAGGAGGGGAAGTGTGGGATTTGAATGAAAACAAAATCAGACAAATTAAGGAGGAAAGTGTAGGAAATGTATATTTGGTTCATGTAAGAAACGTGGCGACACAAAGACACACATATATACATAATACATGTACACATACACACACACACTCACACATACACACACACACACACACACACACACACACACACACGAGTCCTTCTCCATTCTTCTGCCGCTACCTGCAGAATTCTGCTTTTGCTTGTTGTGGATGACTTCACAACCTGCTAAACAGTTTTTAGTTGTACCCGGCTCTGGGAGCTGGGCACACCTATGTCAACACACTAGTACCTGCCAGAGTTGTAAGAAGAATTTGTGGACGAGACATCTGAGGAAGACATTGGCCTCTGCTTGAATTCGAAGACTCCCAGGAGAGATCAAAGGGCTATATCAGGGCGTTTAGCAGCCTTGAGAGGGGAGGAGAGAGGGGAACCTGTCTCCTCAGCACTACCCTTGTTGCCCCGCCCTCTGGCACATGGCAGGGACATTTCATTCCACAGCATGACTTGTAACCAGGCTTGCAAAACACCTTGTTTTTGCAGAAACAATTTTCTAATGCCAAGGATCATCTTGGAATGATTTCATTCATTTTTAAAACTGAATGGAGAATTCTGGGCAAGGAAATATCATGCTATTATTGCTTGCTTACTAATGATCAGACAATGAGATACATGATGTTTAAAATCATACATAAAGGAACTTTTTATGCCTATATCTGGATATATGAAAGGAAGGGTCGCTGAATGAAGAAAGGCGATGTTTCCAAAGGGAGAATGTGAATGGTAGAACAATGTCTTCATAATTTTGAAAGTGGCTTCCAGAAGCATCCTGATTTTCCCTGCCCCTCTTAATAGCTGCTAAGAGCCCCAAATTTCCGTCCTCCCCACAAAAAACTCATGAAAGAGTTTGGCACAAAATTGACATCATTTGACATCAGCAAATTTCCCCAGTGTCCAGACTTTGAAGTCCATGATCCTGGTATGATGATGAAAGCTAGCTAGAGAGAGCTTATTGACATTTGATATCTATGATTTATTTCAGTAATAGCATAAAAGAAAACCACTGATGATTTGATATATGACAGTATATGAACCTCTGGAAAGAGATTTAAGTTCAATCCCTAAGTCCTTATCTTTACCAAGCTATTCTGTCTTAATTTTCTGCTCCTATAGCCCTGTTTATTTTGGCTTTGGCCTCGGTTAAAGATTATCATCATTAATATCAAACAAAAACAATTTAATCACAAATAGACCTAGGATTTCATTGGAAACCCTAACATTTCATCTATAGCTCTGGAGGTCACATGAACTCTTTGGAAAATATTTTCTCTATTTAAAGAAGAGGCTCCCATAGGCAACTTCACTCTAAACGTTTCTCAGGTTACCCAGCTGAGAAAGACAGGATTTGGTCTGCCAAGACTGAACAAAATCCATCAGCGAGAAAAGACCATGAGCTGGTAGACACATTCTGCTACAGAATAGTTCATGATAGAAATCTTATTGTAAATATTGTAAATCTAAGATAAATATGTTTCCCTGATCAATTATGATATGCCAATTGCACAAATAATTCAGTTTTTGAAAATATTGGCATAGAAGCTCATTCTAGGGCAAATCCTTTGGTTTTCAAAAAATTCATAGATATATCATATGTATGCTTAGTAAAGACAGAGACCACCCAGATATAGTTACCCATATTTTGGTTGGGTAGTAAATACTACCCATGACTAGTAAATGCTTTGGTATTTATTTTTGAAAGTTATGCTATAATTTGGAGTTTGCTAGCTAGCTCTTCAGAAAGAATTGTCTAAGAGATCCAAATAATTCTACAGACTATAGATGTCCTTGCCCCTTTTCCAAGGCTTCTCTTTCTGGATACAAAATAATCCAGGGCATAATCTTGCAGCTATTCATATTTCCCTGGTTTTGAGTCTTGACTTTATACTCACCAGATGAGAAGTTTCCACTCCAAGAAGCCTCTGAAGTAGCAGTAACAAATGCCGTTCTCTCTGGTTATAGTCAGATTACATTAATACAAAACTAAAGATAGTTCATCCTCTTTGCTCGGGATAATTATTGTCCCTAGCCAAAGCCAGCAAAAGTAAAAAACTGCGGTGCTGGGTGACATACCTCTTGTTGGCCAATTTGAGATTTACTAATACAAAATAAAAATCATCGATATGGGTGTCAGTCTGTGCCTTCTTGACTCAACACTTAGCATGCGCTGTCTTGGGGAATTTTCACGAGCCCATGGGACATGGAGAACCCTCCCTCCCTTTGTTTCATAAACAAGGTATGGGCACTAAACGGGAGAAGGGTTGGTTCGGGTTGTGCAGGAGCAGCCTGGATTTGGTTTACAGAGTCCTCACAGAGACCCAGTAGTATGGAGCACAGCCACCTGCTCTCTCTCAAAGCTTTTAAAGGAATTACATGCCAATGCCAGTCGCCTCAACAGAACTTTCTGAATGTTGAAGAATTTTAGAAGAACCCAGACGTTTTCATATGATCAGAAAATAAATTAGTCGAACAAAAGTATACCCAACTCCAGCAACCAAAATCTAAAATGATTCAAAATCCAAACTTTTTTTTTGTTGTTGTTGACAAACATGCTCAAAACGTTTCTGGGTTAGAGAGACTGAATCTCAACGTTTATGCAAATGTCACAAACTGAAAATCTGAGCGTTAGACAGAAGGCATGGTTTAGTAGAGACTGCATGCTTTCTCTGTACGTCCCGCTGTGTTTCTTGGTGGTCGTTTTTTTCCTTCCTCTGAGGTTACAGGATAAACAGACGCGGCACACGTTGTAAAATCTTCATGTTGTAGAGCTCCTGGGGCTTTCTGGTCTCTGGGGCTTTGCTGTTTGGTCCAGCTAAGAGGTTTCATGTGTGTTGTTATCTTTAGTTCCCAAGCATTTAACCCTTCCATCTCTTGAAGCAGCAACCCCCCTCACCCCCTTCATAGACACCTACCCCTCTTCAAGAGACAGATTGTTCTTTTCTTTTATCTTTCTGTTTGGAAAATAAACTCAGGCCAAAGAGCACTTGAAGATATTCCAGTCTGTTGGGGGCTAGTCTAGTTCAAGAAAACCAGCTATCAAGACATAGGCCTTGGGTACCTCAGATCTATACTTGGAAACAGCATAGAACACCAAGGAATAGAAAAAATATATAATAATTTGGGTTGAATTCATTCAATTTCTTCTAGAAAAATGAATGTAGAAATTTTGGGACATTTAAAATTAAATTTCAGAGTAAGCAAATCCCACCCTTATTACCAACTATAGAATAGTAAGAAAAGAAAAAGTGAAAGATAAGAAAAGAAAGATAGGAGAATAGAGATGCTTTCTGGATATTTCCTTCTATTAAAAACAAGTACAGGATCTACATGGAATGTTAATGAACTCAGTTTAATTGAGTCTGCGACCCTAACATTCATTTTCCTCCTTTTAAGTTAGGCTGAGAGAAAAGTCTTAAATAACTGGGTACATGTATTATCTAAGTTAAAATATGGCTGTTCTTTAGTTTTGTTTGCTTGCCCTCATGTTTTTCTTTTTCTAGTTAAATCAAACGAAGGCCACCTCTTTGTACATGTAGAAACATATTAATATTTTAATATTACAATAACAGGATCTTCACACAGTTTATATACAATGCTCAATTCCACATTTAAAATATAGTCTTTAGATGTGCATAAAAACGAAAATACTAAGACTATTTACAAAAGTACATTAAACACCATTCGGATTAAAGCTTCCCACTTGGATTTAGACAGGAATGAACTTCATTTGCAACCGACACCAAAGGGTCACGTGACCATAATAAAAGTTAAGATGCTATAAAAACCAACCAAATTAAAAACAAAATTAGGGTTCTAGAGCTAAGCCACTAGCGGTTCCAAATAATAATAATAATCGTATAATAATCATATTAAAAGCGCGGGGCAAAGAACTTTCAGTTGAGGTGACTAAGGGGTTCTTTGTGAGTGTGTTTCATATGCTTTCATAAACTCTGGGGTCCGTGAGCCCTAACCTAAATGATTAGTCCATAAGAGGTCTTCCTGTTGAGTGAAGAATGTCCCAAATGCTGGCCGAGTTACTTCTCCACCACCTCCTCCACACTGGGGAGTTTGCGTTCCTCCGAGGAAATACTGTCCACTATGGAAGAAAGGCACTGGAGACTGCTGGTGGCCGAGGCATCCACGCTTGCTCCTCCTAAGTACAAGGGGTGGAAAAAACAACAGAGCATATAGAAACGCGCAGCTGTGTCCCACAAAAGGCTACAAAGGCGGCTCAGGAAGACTGCGTCCGTGGGAGCGGAAAAAAAAAAAGGCTCTGGACACTGACAGTCTATCTCTGAGCCAGTGATGAGCGCTGAGTGCTCTCTGCCTCTGCTCGGCCAGAGCATCCCGGTGCTGAGCCGGATGCTTACAGTGCAGCCCAGTGCCCTTTACTTTACATTACCTTCCTTAGTAGCTATCACGAGCCCCCTGGAATGATCCGAAACACTTGGCCACTGGGGGCTGCAGGTGCGCAGGAAATCCGCACCCTCAAGCTGGAAAGAAAACCGAAGCAACAGATTAGGAAAGAAACAAATTCCGGGGGAGGAGGCGGCTTGGGGGTGTCTCCCCTGCTTCCTTGGGCCGGACCGCATTTCCTGCTTAGGGCAGGGGCTCGGTCTTCTTGGGTCACTGGGGGTTCATTAGAGAGGGAGCAGGGCGGGGAGGGGTGGGCACCAAGCAGGTGGAGGTTAAGGCCTCACGAAGGCATTTAATGGGTCTTTACACGTCCCGGCTCTGGCAACATCTGGGCTTACAATTTCTTGCTTGGGTCTGTAGCTATAGGGGTCCACCCCCAGCTCCTGCATCTTCTCCTGCTGATCCAGCCGATGCAGCAAGTCTTGCAGACGCTCAATGTAGCTGATGGCGCTCCGCAGAATCTCTACCTTGGGCAGCCTCTGGTTGGGGTTGGCCACAGTCCGACGCTTCAGGGCCTCAAAGGCCTCGTTGATTTTCTTTAGCCTCCTCCTTTCGCGCAGGGTGGCAGCTTTCCGCCGATCTGTAGGAGCAGATTTTCTCTTGCAAGTCTTGCAAGCCCAGATCAGACACTGACCCGGGCAGTGGGAAGGTTGCAGGCCCGGGGGCGCCAGTACGTGTTCCTCTCCACTGCTGTCGCTCCCGGCTTCCTGGAGCATTTGGTCCTGGCAGGGGGACAGGGTACCATCACTCCCTGGATACAAAGGAGAGCCCTCGGCCACTTCTAATGGCTGCAGAGTCACATTTTCTCCATCTAAGTAGAAGAAATAGGAGCCAGTTTCAAAAAGGTCCATCATCATGTTCTCCTTGGCCTCTGACTGATCTGAACTGGGTGATGGACTCAAAAAACCCAGAGGAGCCACCCAGATGGCATTTAATTAGTGCGGTGACATAAGTCGACCCAGCTTTATATATAGTAGCTCCTGAAACTCAATCCAACTTCTAGCTGTCATGAAGCATCAGGCTCCCAAACTGATTACAGCTAGCGCTCACTAGAAGAACATTCAGTTTGAAAGAAAATGGAGAAATGTCATCTCTCGGAGCGATGCAACAGTCCCTATGACAAACAGGTTAAAACAAAATACACACAGAGAGTCGCATCACCGAAAACACCCAGTACTTCCATTTTGGACGGTTTAGATACGAACCTGCTAACCAGGCAACTTCAAAACAACTGGGGATTAACACTGCCCGGTTCCCCTCCCTCCGGGGTTCATCTGAATTCTAAGTATAGACTCATGATGAGAGATCTCATAGGCAATAGCCCTTGCTCCAAAATAGCCTCATTAATATTTCCAGCGTGGTTCGGCTCTTTTCTCTGTTTTGTCTGTCAAAAAGATGCCATCCCTGTGATTATAACCATTACAAGGGCTTCAAAGGTTACACACAACTTTCAGGCCTCAGCCTCAATAGAAGCAGGTAAACAATCTCTTTCCTCTCTTTTACTAAATCTGTAAGATGAGGTGGGTGTTGGGGGGGGTGGCTGAAGGGTGCTCATGTCCCACGCTACTGTCTGAAATGACTCGGGATGCTTCCATGGTGACCTTCCAGGGCTACTTGTTATTTTCGAAAGTCGTAACTAAAGTCTGAATTCTGCTCCCTTTCCCAGTTGGAGCAATAGCATATGCAGCTAGGACTGAACTACAAGCAAGAGAAAATACATGTAACAATGCACTCAGAATAGCTATTAAAAACAAGCCACAAAACACTTGCTTGACATTTCAAGTGTATTTTTGGCCTCATCCCAAGTGCTTTTGTTCTGCATCAATTTTTATTCGCGTTCCCACTGTCCACTGACGCCCCTAAGTTCTTTGCTAGGATTCAGATGAAAAAGGAAGCACCCGTGGTACATATAATGAAACAAATGTTTTTTTATTGCACTGTGTCCATAGTCCAACACACACACACACACACACACGCACGCACGCACGCACGCACGCACACGCACACGCACACGCACACGCACACGGTTTCCAGCCCAAAGGTGGAATGTAGGAAGCCCCCAGATTTCAAAGAACTCTCTTTCATTCCTGAGTTGAGTTTTATTTCTGTGCCTATGGAAAAGTGCTATTGGAACTACTTCAAGATGACAGGGGTTGCTTTATCCAGTATAGGTAAGGGTTTAATAAAATAATGTCATACATACAACTTATGCAGCATGAAGCCAGGCAGTCAGCATTAATTACCATGTTTAGCATAAACTTTAATTGGGGCTAAGCATTACAAGGTCAATAAACTACAGCTGGGGGTTTCTCCTCTCTCTGTTTGGCTATTCTCTTCTCCCCTAACCTCTTGTTCCTCTTTCTTTCATTTTCTATCCTTCCTGAGAATTCTGGAGGAATACCTGCACTACCAACAAGTAGCCACATTTTATATTTAGTGTCTGAAAACCTGGTGGGAAGTATAAGGTCTTATTCTACCCCAAGCACCGATGATTGTAGGCTATATTCTCTATGGCTTCCATTTTCAGAAACTAAACTAAATTAAAGCAAAAGAAGCAATACAAAAATCACTGTCATATAATTTTGGAATTAGCTAAAAATTTAACCCAAGATGTTTTGTTCATTCTGGAAGACAGTTCTTCAAAACCTCCATTGAGACCTGACCTTTGAATGCTAAGTTTGAGCAACTTGTCTGGTTTTTATGTATTTGCTGTTGTGTAGCTGTGTAATTCCTTAGGAAGCCAGGGAACCATCTTTAGACTCTGGGGTGAGAGAAAACACTAGGAAGATAAAGCAGACCACAACACCTAAATTACGTTATTTCATTCAATTTCCACCAGCTGCCTAGTCACCAAGATTAAGACTGCAGACTAAAGGCTGATGAAAATCAGGTCCAATCTAGCTTTTCATGTGGAAGTGAGCTTTTGTTTCTAGCCACATGCTATGCTGTCTCTTATATGTAGAAGATAACTTGAAAACTTATCTTTCAAACAGGGGAATCATATAACATTATTGCTCAAAGAATTAAAATAGTGTCCTAATTACTCTTTTCATAATTTTAATACTTCTATCTCTTCTCACTAAATTTAAATCTATAGTAATTAATTACTTTGACAGAAGGACAGAAGTAGAAGAAAGAAGACAAAAGTGGCCCAAGAATTGGGGTGGGAAAACTTAAAAGGAATTTGCTCAAACTTAACAACTCAGTTTCTCGTAATCTGTCCTTAAAATGGATGTAATGGAAGAACATTCAATGTTTGTTATAAAAATGAAACTTTTAAAATTGTGATCACTTTTAAAATGGAGCACTATTAAGTAGGCGAAAGGAAAACTTGACCAGTAGGTACTGAGTGCAAACTGGACCAGGAGGGACTGGCGTATAGACCACAGGAACAGCAGACAAGGATAGTGAAGTGTGTGTGTCACAGAAGAGTCTAGACAGGGCTCAGGGGGCAAACTGCCGCCTTCTGAGAACAAGAGCTGACTTCAGATTCTCAGAGCACATGTCAAATACTGAGCTAGGTGGTACATGATTATAAGTAAGCCTTGTACTAGAGACGGTGGAGACGAGAGGTTTTCCGGGACCTGTTGGCTAGGCATTTGAAGCATAGAAAAAGTGGTTGGGGGGTCTCTAGGTTTTGAAAGAGCAGCTTGCCCTTACAAAACAAACAAACCAAAGTAGGGAATGATAAAATAAGATATTAGAGGATGACTTTGTCCGACATACACATTCATACACATACAGACGTGTTAGAATATCTTCTTAGAAGACATGTCAAAAGCTTTCACCATGAAGAAATGCTGAATGTTTAAGATGTCTAACTTGATTCAAATGATACAAAACATGTATATATCAAAACACATCATATCACACTTACTATAAATTCAAAATAAAGATGTAGCATGGTATATAAAATACTTTTATTACTGAAATTAGTAGATAAACAAGACAAAAATATTACTATTAAAAATCTCAAAGGTTGGTCTGTAGAAGTGCTTTTTAAGGCAAAGCTGTTCCTAGAATCTGCTAACTTTAACATGTCTGAAGTAGACGTCACACATCACAAACTTGCTAAAGAATCTGAGAGTTCTCACATAATCCTTTTATTTTACAGTCAGTACGGAAATGTAGGAGACGAGGATTCTAAATTATAAATAAAGAAGATTCAGAGGACTGGTGAACGGCTGCTAAGGGTGGCTTTTCTTCCCATCAAGTCAGCCTTTTCCTACTGAATTATCCCCTCCTACATTGTGAATACATATTCCCACCATGGTGCAGAACGTCCATAGTACAGTAAAACAGAATCAGTATGGCATGAACAGATTTCTGCTCCCACCTCCTACTTTACTCACTTTTGATTAACTAATTTACCTCTTGATTGTTGTTTTGGAAGTTGTAGACAGGAATGGGGAAGGAAGAATAAGACTATTCTAGCATGAGCAATAGCAGTCCTTTGACATTAGCTTAGTGGGAGAATATGCACTGACCCTAAAACCACTACCTAGTGTACTCTTGGAACTCGAAATGTTTATAAAATGTGAGAGGCTCATAATTGCAATTATGTTGTTTCTCCGTAAACCATGAGGAAGTCATAAATGTTATCAACTAGCTAAAAAAGGTGGGTGTAAATTCAAACCATCACATTTTAAATGGTTAAAATACATCTTTAAAAAACTTGGAGAACATAAGTAGCAACAGGAATGAACACTGTCATTAGCAACCCACTGAAAGAACCCTGAATTCATTCTTCATAAGATCTTCTACTAGGTGAATGGTAGAACATTTCCCACTAGTTTGCCCTGTCATTGGTAATTTATTATTATTTTCAAATGCATTTCCTTTTTCATCTTCCCCCAAAAGTTTGAAAAGAAGTCTAATTCTTGTCCAAGGAAAGGAAAAGAAAGAAAAGACTGTGGATAACTCAGCTAGCAGCAGAAGAAACAATGTTTTGGGTAACTTATTGGACAGCAGATTTTCACTATGCGTCTTTAAGAACATAGAGAATACTGTGACAGAAAGGGAGCAAGACATCGTTAGGGTTTGATTGCCTTAGTCTTGGTTTTTGTTGTTATTGTTTGATTGTTCGACTTTTTTTAAGAGATCAAGTGGTGTATCTGATCAATGCCTCATAATTTTGATGTTAGCATTTGACATGAAATAGTATCACACATACAAATAAACACGCACACATTGGTGTATAATATACAGCGCTCACTCAGTGATTATCAATTTTCTTCCTTCATTCATGAGGCTTTAATTGAACTAATCATGCTAATCATATCAAAATAGACTGCAAAGTCTAGTACAGAACCTGTTGGAGACAAATTTAGGGATTTGTTTGTTTTAAAGGTATCAAAACGAAACTATTACAAGTAGAAGCTCTACTATAATAGTGTTCCATGTGTTTATGCCCTTGTTAAAATTTCTTGCCCTTGTTAAAATTTCTTTTTTTTTTTTTTTTTTTTTTGGTTTTTCGAGACAGGGTTTCTCTGTGACTTTGGAGCCTGTCCTGGAACTAGCTCTGTAGACCAGGTTGGTCTCGAACTCACAGAGATCCACCTGCCTCTGCCTCCCAAGTGCTGGGATTAAAGGCGTGCGCCACCACCGCCCGGCCCTTGTTAAAATTTCAGTTGACTGGAGACAAAGATAGTGGCTAAATTCACAGAAATGAGTAACTCAGGAACTTTAAAGAAGATTGCCATCCTTTTAGGGTGTGGGGAAGTAAGAATCCTTGAGTAGTCACTTAGGGACAGAAGTGTTAAGATGTTGATATTTCCAGGAAGAAAAGAAACTTTTGGAAAACCACGTTTTGGGGGGTGATGGTGAAAGTAAGAGGATGTTCAAAGAAGAGACTAATGGATGAGAGTTTGGTAATAAAATTTCTGTGGTCTAACACCAGTGTTTGAGGCTAGATCATTATATGACTAGATTCAAATAAACCCTTAGCTGAGAAGGTAGAGCTGGGGACCAGCGATAAAAGAAACGAAGAGAGAAACAGTGAAAAGTATGCAAGACTGGTTTGCAGAAACATAGACGAGTGGCCCTACAGAAGAAACGGGAGGGACAAGCCTGCCAGTAAAAGGCAAAACTCCGAAGAGCCATGCCTCAAATTGTGGACAGCAAGAAACATGAACCCTGGGCACCTGGAACTTACTTCAGCAGCCAGCAATGTGTGCTCAGAGATTCCCAAATACGATGGTAAAAATAGCTTTGCACTTAGACGGAGAGAACATTTGAGTCACTTCTGGGGCCACGGGGGAGGGACCCAAACCAAGTAAAGGAAAAGAAAGATAAATGAAAGGTCAGTCCTCTACACTTGAAAGGTATGCAAAGAAATGGGGTAGGATCTAGACAGGCGGCGCTTGAGCTGTGAAGTCTTTTTTGATGCCCAAAAGAAGGGGAACCTTGAAGCTGTTCTCCAGCTCTTTCAAGAAGCACTTCACTCTTCGGTAGGAGTAGGAACACAGGCTCCTAAGAGCCAGTGTTCTTTATGCACCAATCACCAGGCTGCTGTTCATCTCTTCTTTTGGAGGCATGATTTTCAGGGAGAAGATAATGACTTCTAGCCAAGAAATGCTCATTCTCTTTCATCTGTGTTTCTGGATTTAAGGTTAAAAAATCTGTGAATCATTAGGATTTTTTTGAGGATAAGTATTCCTTTTGTGTGAGTGACCGATCAACATGGGTTTGCTTAACGCTGAGTAGATGCCTAGGATGTGTGATAGAAAGCCTTGTAACCAGGGTGGTTGTGAAGCCATCACAACAAGCTAGTTGCTGTATGTCCTAAAACATACTAAGGATGTTTCCATATATCCATTCATTTAGGAGAGTAATGTACAGTGTGCACCATGGACACAGACAACTTTTCCTTTAAGAACTACTGAAGATCACGCATGTGAAGTCTGGTGTTAAACTGAGAAGTTCTAGGCCTTCCTTTGACCTTGAACAAGCAAGTTCATTTCTTCAAGTTTCAGTTAACTAGGGCTTAGGATGAGAGCATCACTTCATAAGATTGTTTTCAAAGGTTAAAAGAGTTTCGTCAAAATAATTACACAGTGTCTAACACCCAGTAAGCTCACTATTAGTAGGATTGAACTATTTAATAGCAAATTAGAAAGTACAAAATAACTCTACCATCCAAAGAAATCATACAAACAGAATTTTGTTTACTGTCATATGTAAATTTTATATCACATAATTTTTGCTTATTTTTGCTGTATTGCCTCCTTAAACTATTACATAAATGCTTTTGCACAATGCCACATACAGCTGATATTTAAAATATATATAGTGTATAGGATTTCTAGGTTGCCTACTTCTTTTTAAAAATCAAGTGAATTATGATATTTACAGTGTCCAAATTATGGTGGTGCCTGGTGTTACTGTCTTACTAAACTAAACAGATGTCTCTGGTATAGAATGGTTATCCAAGTATTTTGTTACTGCCCCCCAACTGGCTGCTTATGACATATTGCCCAATTTGGTTGGTGCTTTAATGCCGGTGTCAGGGCCTACTGTGACAAATAGTCACCACTGTACAAACACACTGTTCCAGAAAGTGTCTCAACCAGCTTGGGAAATAGTTGCTTAATCATGTCCTACTATTCAGATATCCCACTATTTTCCAGAGGCAAGATTTCTAGTGTGCGGGCACTATATATTACTTTTTAGGTAAGCAATTTAAAAATATGAAAGGTTTTAAAAGTGTGATTGCATACAATCTGGGAATTTGTGTAAGCATCAAACGGTCAGCATGTCACTGATCACACAACGACAATATCTTCTCTAATTTTGCCATCAGCACCAGATGTCGAGGTGCTAAAACACTTTTGCAGTATACTCTCACAATAGAATAATGCTATTTTTTTTATTACATTGATGAAAGACACTGACGTCTTTATTTTCTTGCAACTAAGTGTAAGCTATCGTGAGAAGTAAGGTGCCTAGGTCATCATCTAAGGTTTGAGACCAGCTGCTTTTCAAGAGAGTGGATGGAGAAACAGTAATGTGTGCATGCATTTATATCTCATAAAACATCTGTTATTTAATGCTGAAGAAGTATGAGTCAAAGTGTAATTTCTTCTAAAATATAGATGAAATATATTTCAAATTTGCCATTCTTCTTTTTTGTTTTTTTTTTATTTTTTGTTTTTATTTTGTTTTTTGAGACAGGGTTTCTCTGTATAGCTCTGGCTGTCCTGGAACTCACTCTGTAGATCAGGCTGGCCTTGAACTCACAGAGATTCACCTCTCTCTTCCTCCTGAATGTTGGGATTAAAGGAGTGCAACACCACCGCCCAGCCTGAGTTATTCTTTAATCAGATTTAATAATCAAGAAAAAAAAAGAAAAGCTTTTTTTTTTTTTTTAACTTTGCTGTTTTTGCAGGACTTGGCAGAGTGGAGCTGATTAATTTCACACATTGCTCTTTAAAAAGGCTAAAACTCAAAACACTTTAGTTCTGAAT
Source organism: Microtus oregoni (assembly GCF_018167655.1). Classification (NCBI taxonomy): domain Eukaryota; kingdom Metazoa; phylum Chordata; class Mammalia; order Rodentia; family Cricetidae; genus Microtus; species Microtus oregoni. The sequence continues at coordinate 75,146,773 of NW_024543060.1, read as the reverse complement.
ATTCTAAGTCATTTAGAAATACTCTGGTTCAGGACTTTCTTTTTTACATGTGGTAGCTGGCATTGCTTTAAAGCCATGTAGACTGAGGGCAGAAACCAACAAGGAAAGGTATCTGTGTGCTCAGGAACACTATTTTTTTTTTTTTTGCTGCGCAAATCAACATAGACTGTGAGCAGCAGAATCGCTAGACAAGACAGATTTTCAGTACGGTAAGGTGTTTTTCACGCAAACAGGGATCTCTGAATATGCTCTCTTCAACTCTATTTTCTTTAAAATCCTCCTGGAATTGACCACTATGGTCCATTTTGACACTTACCATTGGTTTTATTGCAATGGGACGATTGGCTTCTCTCAGCTGTTGTGGAAATTTAAGGGTTTACCAAACATCTGATAGGTTCTTTGTTGACAATTTTTTTTTCTGCCTTCAGAGAACGTGGCTGCACAGCGCGTCATAGTGACATTAGCTAGCACAGCTTACCTCTAGTTCCACCCTGTACTTTCAGAAAGGGAAACTTTGGGTGGACGTCTTAAAAATAAAAAGAGAAAAATCAGCTAGTTCTCTGGATGAGGGATCATGGCTTAGGAGAGCAGAAAATCCATGCAAAAGTTTTGCGTTTAACCCGTGGTCACCTTCATGCCTCACCTGAGTGTATCCCACAGACTCTGATTACAGTTTGTTTATAGATTTTTATCTTTCCTTTGGAAGCCATGTGCACTCACGTCTGTGCAAGTAAGCTTGTTTCACAGTGATGGCTGGGATACAAACAGAGCCCAGGCAGGGGGCTAATGATTGTATTCCTTATGAAATATGGTCAACGGTACTGTGTGTTATAGGAAATCAGAAAATTCTCTCGCTTAAAGGATAATAGGTGTTTAATAACAGCTGCAGATACACACAGCATTTGGTAAAGAAACGAAGGCGCGCCATCAAGTAGTTGGCCTTTCCCATGACACAACAAGCTTTTTCCCTGCTAGTTTTTGTTCTAAGCTACTGAGACTCATTACGCCACAAAGAAGGAATGCAAGAATAAAGGGTGGCTTTGCGCTTTATCAATTTGTCGTGCTATTCCTGGAAAAGTTTGTTTGAGCTTCGCCAAAAAGCAGCAATTATTTTATGGTTGGGGCATTGAAAAATGACTGCACTTGTGATGTTTGCCTGCTTTTACATGCTTTTTTTCCCTTTTGTTCAGATCAATTAATACAACTTTGTCTTTCAGAATATCTGTTATGATGGAATAACACGAAGAAAATATTGTATCTTAAAAACGCTCCAGCCTTTCCAGATTTTAATTCCTTAATCTTACATATATGATTCTAAAATAACAAGACGTCTCATGTTTCTGAACTGTATTTTTGCCTCTTTGAGAATTTGATATTTTTACTATTTTTCTAAAACTTTAATAACAGATATTTTTCTCTAGTCTGATCCATGCCATTTTACCAAAACGCTGGTCTTTTTTTTCTGACTTTGAAGAAAATCCCAGGTTTTTCAATGGAATAAGTATCTTTTGAAGATTAAAGTCATGACTAGAATCAGCATGGGGGTGTATGATAATATCATAAGGCTATTTTTGGCAGTGTGACTTACTTAAAGAGTTTTATGTTTTAGAAATACATTTTCATAATAAGAATCAGAACCTGAAGAAAAATGAAGTATGATCGTAGAAAATTTTGTAAGATTAGTATAAAATTTTGAGAGGAAGCAGAAATTTAATTCTAGCTTCAGATGTGGGTAGCAGGACTGTTTTGGGACTCAGGTGTTTCAGATGATCTACTAGAGTAAAAACACATAATAGAGACAGAAACAAGGAGAGGAAGGAGGAGGTGGGAGAGAGAGGCCAGAAGGGGAAAAGTGGAACCGTAAGGCCATTTTTGAGGCCAAAATAGACTACTATTAGGATAATATAAAAATCAACCCTTTAAAAAAGATTGTATGACCAAAATTAAAAATCCATACATAATTCACAACTGTCTTAAATATTCAATATTTCTAGTTTAACATAAAATGGCTTTAGGGTTCAGTATCTATCTATCTATCTATCTATCTATCTATCTATCTATCTATCTATCATCTACCCATCCATCATACATCCATCTATCTATCTACCTAATTGATTTTGGTAATAAGGATTAAATCTGAGGTCTCTCAGACTGAGCCAACTCGAATAGGAAATATCTTCTAAATGGCTTGCTTTCTTGAACCAAAACTGGTGAAAACATGAGTACATGAATCACAAAAAGCTGTGATCTACTCAATTGTCCTCCCTCCACAGTACATAGAAGGAAACGTAAGGAGTCAGCGGTGGCGTGTGGATCATCACAGCTTACCCAGTTGTTTCAACTGTCTTCTCACCCGGCTGACGCCGGTATCAGTTTCTGGTTCCATGGTTATTTATATTCTACAGCTGACCATTCATCATTAATGTTTATTTGTTCAAATTACCTACCTAGGGTAGAATGTGTAGTATCATTCCTTCAGGCTGAGAAGACTATTCAATCTAACATTGATACTATGTAATCTTTGTAATGGCAAAGATTTTATTTTCAATAGATTGTCAAAATTTTTACTTTCTTGATATGACCTATCAAAATTCCTGATTTTATGTAAATATTTATTTCAATTTCGTATTTGTTTAAATTATATTGGTGCTTTGACTTCAAAATTAATATCTACATCAGTGAAACATGTAATTCTTACTTACTATTTTTGAGAAAAGCCTCTCTGTTTCAATAAAAGTCCCTGAAACGTTTATGGGATTTTTAAATTGCTGACAGAAAAGATATTTTAAAATGAGACTTCATTTTTTTTGTTTTTAAAATAGCAAAACTTTTGACACAAGTGTGACTGTCAAAGCTCAATCAAAGATCAATTAGAGTTCACATAGTCTGTTTATTGACTGCTCCTAAAAACACAGGGGGAGTTGATTATTCCTGGTCAGTCACCCAACTCCTCAGTTTTTGTCATCATTGCTGTCCCTCATCTCTAGATGATTATTTTGTCTGGCTAGCCCCAAGCCCAGAATGTGTTGTTACTTTCTCCACTTTCAATACCACTCTCCGAATGTTGACTCTGTTGCTACTTTCTGACCTCCTGGGCACTGTTGGTTCCTAAGGAAGAAGAAGAAAAGTCCAGACTGGAAGCATTCATCCCGACCTATTAGTCATCTTCCGTTTTCATATTCACAAAGTCTCAGATTTATAGTTACAACATATCTTAATTTATGTTAAAACAACTCAGAAATAGTAGGTCTATGAACCCTATGAAATAATAAGACAATTGCGTTCTCCAAAGCTATTGTATAATTATAAAGCAGATTTCAATGACTAAAAAAAAGTATTTTAAATTTTCCCCGATCTGCAATTTTCTCCAGAAATGATCCATAAGTTTTACCCCTTCTGTTTTCTATTTTGAATGCAGTCCGTAAATTAACTTTTCTCTCTTTGACAGATGGTTTCTCATGGTTGGAATACTCCACAACCTGAAATAATTACATGGTTTTTCAATGTATTTATCTTCCTCTTCCAGCCATTTAATATTTTCATAGTAACTAGTGGTGATTTTGCCTCCTGTTGTTCTGTTGATCATTGTATTGATTAGGTTCGTCATAATACTAGATCTCTCAGGTAGTTTAAATCTCTTCGGTACACTTTAATATTTATTTATTTATTCACACTCTCACACTTATTTGATGCTCAGGCACTGTATATGTGTATATATCTATATGCAAAAATATTAGTATTCAGAAGGCAAGGGGATGCTGCACTCTGCCTGGGCTTCTGTTTTGTGTATGTATATTCCTGAGAAAAAGCACTCACTGAGTTTAGCTGGTGGGGAGAGCCCTCCTGCCTGCTGCCTGCTGCCCCACTTCCCTGCCTCTGGCTTTACTTGGATCCACCTAGTGCCAGTTCCCTGACTCTTTTGAGCCTCGCTTCACCTGTCTGTTATGATACACTACCTCTTCCCGAGCTCCTCTCAAATGACCTGCTACCCTGCTTTACCACCTGTTGCTCATTACTGTAATCTCTGGACCCGGTGCGGGCCTCTATGCATGAGTGCACTGGCAGCTCGCTTCAGATCCGCCTCTCCATCTCCAGCACCTGTCCAACACCCAGGGATATCTTGTTTGGGGATAACTTGACACTGCCTCATCCTGTTCTTCGGTCAAGTTCATTTGGACCAGACCTTTTTGAAAAGAATATGCTAAACCCCAGCTCATTTCTGTCTCCTTAAGATATAAACAAAATGTGATTAAAAGAAAAAAATTGCCTTTAGGACACAGATGCATTAATGGGTTTCTACTTTTCATTCTGTCCAGCTGGTATTGAAATTTGTGTATATGTGTTTTATACATACAGAAGAACTTAGTGGCTGGGACAGGAGAGATAGCTCAGCAGTTGAGAGCAACACTTGCTGTTACAGAGGGCCCAGGGTTGATTCCCAGCATGCACTTGGCAACTCACCATGGTCTGTACCTCCAGTCCCAGGGATTCAACCTCTTTAGCCCCTCTGCAGCTACTGCTCACATGTGGCGCTCAACCATACATACAGGCAGAAGACCCACATGCATGAAATAAAAATACAGTTAAATATTTAAATGAACAATGCCCAAATTTTGATGCCTCCACATTTCTGCCGACTGGGAAGTTACTTTTTTGAAATGTTTACAATGTAAAATAACAGCCAAACAACTCAGATCATTGTGGAACTACAAATTGCCTACTCACACAGAATTCTTTCTTGTCACCTTCAGTTGATAAAGGTATTAGGCAGTTTCAAGAACTTGAGTTTTGATCTGGGTAACTGGTTGCTATTAACAATGGATATATTAGTAGGTGCCAATTTTCCCAGTTTCCCATCTTTATTTGTCATTGATTAAGAAATATAGCTTTCTTCCTGACCTAAAAGATACTTATTTTATCTTTTTAAAAGAAATAAACTATCTTTTTTTTTCATTTTATATATCAATACCAGTTCCCACTCCCTCCCCTCCTCCCATTTTCACCCACCATCCACTCCTCGGAGAGGGTAAGGCACATTGCTTTGAGGAAGGACCAAGGCCCTCTCTACTATATCTAGGCTGAGCAAGGTGTCCATCCGAAAAGAATGAATTCCCAAAAAGTCAGTACAAGAAGTGGGATAAATCCTAGTGTCGCTGCCAGTGGCCTCTCAGTCTGCCCCAGCCACACAACTGTCACCCACACTCAGAGGATCTAGCTTGGTCCTCTGCTGGTTCCATCCCTGTCCGGCTGGAGTTGGTGAGCTCCCATTAGCTCAGGTAAAATGTTTCAGTGGGTGTCCCCATCATAATCTTGACCTCTTTGCTCATATTCTCACTCCTCGCATTCTTCAACTGGACTTTGGGAGCTCAGTCCAGTGCTCCGATGTGGGTCTCTGCCTCTGTTTCCATCACTTGCTGGATGAAGCTTCTATGATGACATGTAAGATATTCATCAATCTGCCTGTAGGGCAGGGTCATTTTGGGCACACTCTCCTCTGTTGCTTAGAGTCTTAGCTGACCTTGTGGATTCCTGGTAATTTCTCTAGTGTCTGGTTTCTTTCAGCCCCATAATGGCTCCCTCAATCAAGATATCTCTTTTCTTGCTCTCCATCTCTGTCCTTCTCCCATCTCCACTATCCCGTTCCCTAAAGTTCTCCTTAGTCCTTCCTTTCTCCCCTCCTCTTCCTCTTCCACCCTCTCTTCTCTCCCAACCCCCATGCTCCCAATTTTGTCAGGTGTAGTGATATGGAGCGGAGCAGAGGGCTGCGTTCCGGCCGCCCTGGCTCCCACACAGCTAGCTTTATACCCGAAATAATTACACAGAAACTGTATTCTTTTAAACACTGCCTTGCCCATTAGTTCCAGCCTCTTATTGGCTAGCTCTTACATATTAGTCTAACCCATTTCTAATATTCTGTGTAGCACCATGAGCTGGCTTACCAGGAAAGATCTTAACCTGCATCTGTCTGGAGCGGGAGAATCATGGTGACTCTTGACTTAGCTTCTTTCTCCCAGCATTCTGTTCTGTTTACTCCACCCACCTAAGGGTTGGCCTATCAAATGGGCCTAGGCAGTTTCTTTACTAATTAACCAATGAAAGCAACAGATTAGGAAGAAGTCACTCCCACATCAGTCAGGTGAAAAGATACTTATTTTAACATAGAGATATTGCTATAAAATATATAACCACTCAGGCAAACTATTTCACTTCTGCTTAAGTGAATGTTCAGTTGAATATATTTGTACTCCTCCTTCACATGTAATTGTGCTAAAATGCAACACAGATAAAATTACAAGAAGCATTTGATTCATGTTTACAAGAAGCCAACAAATGGAGAATAGTAAATGAATGATTCCATCAGAGAAAATCGCAGAAAAAAATTGCCTTCAACCAGCACTGAGAAAGATAAGAGAGATGTGGAGATAGATGCCTGCATTGGGACTATGAACAGTGTAGTTCAGCAAGCAACAGAAGGCCAGGGCTTGTTGCTCCAATCTAATTGCAGCTTTGGGACTCACGTCGTATACCTCTGGGCGTAATCCAACTTAAATCTGGACCAGTGGTTTTTATCCCATGGGTCACGACCCTCAACCCTTTCACAGGAATTGCCAAAGACCATCAGAAAACACAGATATTTACAATGTGATTCATAACAGTTGCAAAATTACAGTGATGAAGTAGCAATGAGAATCATCTTACGGTTGTGCTCACAACAACATGAAGAATTGTATTAAAGGGTGGCACCCTAAAGAAAGTTGAGAACCCCTAATCTAGATAGACAGAGGTGATACAGCAGGAAATGTATCTTTTGTAGTTCAAGTTTAACAGGCCACTAGGGGTTACAGATAATACAGTGGTATTATCAGAGCTATGAATGAGGAGCATAAATATGACAACAAACTACAGAATTTACAAGGTAAACAATATGCTTTGTTTAGGACCAAACATATTTTGGAAGAAGCAGCAAAGAATAGAAAGAATAATGAATTGGGTATCTGCATACAAAGGGTGATACTGACCATGTGATGGTATCTAATTACGTAGATGATCACAGGCAATACCCAGGAGCATCTGTTTTGAGGATGGGTTTAGTGTCCATGAGAATGTACTAAGTTCAAGCCAATAAGAACAGAGGTGTAATCATCTACCTGATGGTCTCAATGGAATACAGCAGGATATAGTCAAAACTATGACCTCCTGTGATCCAGGAGCCTTTTAGGAGTCTGTAAAAGGCCAATAATAGCATCACATCCTAAGAATTGTCACAAGTCAGATGAAGTCATAAAAATGTCTGAGAAAACTTCCTGGGACTTGGCATTAGTTCAGTAAGGTTACTTAAAGCAAATAGTCTGTTTCATGCATAGTTGCTTACCACCACTTAAGTATATTCTTTAAAAATATACAATTTCTGATTTAATAGATTAGGGCAACAGTAATAATCTTCCTACTGTCCATTAACTTTATGAGTAAACCACACTCTGATGCAACTCTGTTTGTGAGAGTCCAGCAAGCAAATAAATGTTCAGTCTCAGCCATGGAAGCTCAGATGTTCTAAATATTCTGTAGCAGTCGAATGATCTCTCTGGAAAGCATGCAGACTACGTCAAGCGCTGCATTTAATATTTAAAATATCAGTTGTTTAGCAGACATTTGTATGGGAGAAATAACTAAATAGCAAAAGCAAGTTAATAATTGTCTCTGCATTTAACTTATGTAAGCAGGAAAGCATGAAACTATAATAGGTTTGCGGAAATAATCCACAGATATTTCGTATAGTTTATTCAAAAAAGTTAATAACGTAGAAATTCTATTCATTTTTAATAATTATGAGGTAGTTCTATTACTTGAAATTTTCTAAAACAATACCTTTATTAACTGAAAAATAAAATCGTGTGCAATTGAATTGCACACAATGTTCTGGAATACATGTACACTGTAAAATGATTACATAGAATTAACTACCAAATGCATTACCTCGCATGGCTACTTTCGTGGTGATAATAGTGAACCCTTCCCTGTAGGAAGGAGGTAGGTAATTCATAGTTAGATGCTGTGTGTTGTGAATGAGACATTTGAAAGCGTGCTTCAGAGGCTTCTTAATTTGAAAGGGATTGAGGGGTTTTCTTTTTTTTTAATTTATTTATTTATTAAGGATTTCTGCCTCCTCCCTGCCACCGCCTCCCATTTCCCTCCCCCTCCCCCGATTAAGTCCCCCTCCCTCATCAGCTCGAAAAGCAATCAGGGTTCCCTGACCAGTGGGAAGCTCAAGGGCCGCCCGCCTCTATCCAGGTCTAGTAAGGTGAGAATCCAAACTGCCTAGGCTCCCCCAAAGCCAGTACGTGCAGTAGGATCAAAAAGGGGTTTTCAATGCAATATGTTTTGTTTAGATATTTCAAACCTTATAGTTTTGTTGGGGAAGTCTGGCTTACTAAGGGCTCTGGAGATTTCTAGTCAAGCCTCAGGTGACTTTTACTCTTTCATTTAAGAAACAATCTTGGAATTTGGAATTTAGAAAACAACTATGATACTTCACAAATTAATTTAGAAGGAATTGATAAATTTCTATTATAGTCTTGTCCCCTGGAATATGGTATAATTTTTCATTAACATGGATGTTATGTTTTATCCTAGAGTGATACATTTTCTCAAAAAATATGACTCATGACCACAATTATTCTTGTGCTGTTTGGCTGTGATTAGCAGAAAGTCTCTAATTAGCTAATTGGAAACTGGGACACAGCATAATTATGGTTTTCCTTTATGAAGAACATTTCATACCATTCAAAGCATCCCATCTATGTGACTCAAGGAGATACTTTCACAGGGCAATAAAATAGTTTTCATCTTTAAGAGAAACTTGGCTTTAAATTTAATGCCCACACTTACCTGTGAATTAAGGCACAACAAATAATATTTTATTTTCTTTAACTATTGCGTACGGAGTCAGGCGGTGGTGGTGCACACCTTTAATCCCAGCACTCGGGAGGCAGGGGCAGGCAGATCTCTGTAAATTCAAGGCCAGCCTGGACTATAAGAGCTAGTTCAGGACAGGATCCAAAGTTACAAGAGAAACCCTGTCTTCCAAAACAAAAACAAATACAAAACCAAAAAGTATTGTATAAGACCTTGAAACATTTAAACGATTTTGTAAGGATTAAGTAGAATGTCAACATAAATACGGCAAGAAGACCGGTAAACCATCCAAATGACTTTTTAATCTACAAATAACTTTGTGAATATGAAGCTAAATTGAATAAAAGGTATCATCACAAACATGATCTTACTAATATAGGACAATAATATACTTTGAGACTTTCTACTATGGTAGTTTAATCTTCAAAGGACAATAGTTCAGGCATTGTTCAGCATGTCAAGTTGAGTCATCTAAAATAAAAATTTTCTCAACTTGTTTTCCTAATCACATTTTATGTTGTGTATTTGTCTATATAAACATTTAAATTCAACCATTCCTTTAGCATGTTTTTTGACTTCTCTCTGACATATCTCTGATAATGTCTTTTCTTCAGTCTATCCACATGAAACATACAAACAAATATGAAACCATGATCATAAGATTCAATGCAGTCCTTAAATGGGATGTTTAGGATTATTGATTACATTTACAGTTTCTGTTGATGGATAATTTTTCTGGTTGTGGGTCATAAATATTTTACATGTTTATCATTTTGTGTTTCTACATTAGGTATTGTCAGTGTGACATTGTTAAACTTTTTCCTGGCTTATTAATTAAAATATATGATGAAAGCTTTATTTTGTCCATTATACCTTGCTTTATTTTTACATTACATCTAGGCAGAAGCCTGGGTATAAGACCATTCTAACTCGACCAAGTTTATTTTACGTTTCAAAACATTTTCATAGGTGAGATCCTAAGTGTTTCTTTGAATATCTCCAGGAGTAGATATGCTAGTCTGGGTTCCATTCCACCTAGGAACTCTGTCCATATTCATGAAATCATTTGTCTTGAAATAATATTTATTCTAAGAAGACAAGCTGTTTTGCTGAGATTAAGCATAATATAACCTTCAGTATTCAAATATTTGTATCATTCAGTTGAATAATTCAAGTCATTGTGTATTCCAAGCCTCTGAAAAAATTGACTATGAAGTTTCCGATAGGCCTTGGAAATAGACTTAGTTATCCCAATGACTGCATGGGTTTATGGAATACTCAGCTGAACATAAATTCCATTTTAAAATTCAAGTTCTTAGTATAGTATGTGGAGTGTGATACACTCTTCTATGTAGAGGTCAAAGTTTAATTAATGTTTTTGCAAACGATTGACGTACATTTCCTATAAAGCACCAGAGGCAGCGTATGCACTAAAGTGCAGCTTGAAAGAAGAGGCCATGCCCACAGCTGCTCTGGTCTCTGGCGAACTATTCAGAGAGGCTCCAGTTTCATTTGGCTCCTCCAAAACACATGTTGCTCATTTATTGTACATGGGCTCCAATGAACTTTGACAAATTGGAGCTGAGAAGCTACAGGTGTTCTTCATTTTAATTCTCACTTAGTAGCCACCAGCAGAACTTAAATAGACATGGGTCCTTTCGTAATCTCATTAGGAGTCCACTTGCCTAACAATCTGCGAGTTTCTATCCACTTTCAGTTAAGCTTTCTTGATACATCACTATGCTGTCCATATTTAACAACGTACATATTGTTTTCTGATGAAGAATTCAAGTTCTTTTGAAAAATTGTCTTCATTAGTTTCTGGTAGATCTAAAACTGTTCTGACCCCACTGTCTTCTATAGCTTCAATATTATTTAGCATATAATTTGATATCAGACAGCAATATAGTTGGAGTATATGTACAAGTGTTTCTGAAGGCTATCCTATTTTCATCAAAGCAACTTTTTTATTTTAAAGTAATCTGTAGATGACTTAATTTTAAAAAAGCAGAACAAAAAACCACTAGAGCTCGTTCAGGGCTGTTTTAGAACAGAGCTGACATTATTCATTTGCATTACGGATATTTACACGTAAACATCCTTGGCAACACTGAAAAATTCTTCTCCGTGAATGTAATATCTCCAGTGCAGATATTAGAGACAATGATCTTCCCTTTGAATCAAACTATAGTTTTGTCTTTATTTTCATGTACTATAATAAAAAGTAAATCCAATCAGCACTTTCCAGAGACTGTTTTCTGTCTTCCACGAACACAAAATCCCGCTGGCTGCCAAACCTTTTTAATAAAGAGTAGTTAGCTAAAACTCAAGCCTCTTAGACTTCTCGTCTATTGTTATTGGTGTTTTTTGTACTCTCAATAGCATAAATATGCTGATTGGAGTTGTAGATGGTATTTTTTTATATTTTCTTCCTATAAAAATGATATGCAGACTTTAAACTCTTTCTGAGACTATGTTTAAGAATAAAATATTTCATTTTCTGGCTAGTGTGTTCCTTATGAATACTAACTTTTGAGGATGCTTTTGGAAATAATCTTGCATGAGTTATACATAGCATATAAATTATAACTGTTACACTAATATAGAAAAGGTTTTATACTAGCATTTATTATCTATGATATAATTAATATAATTGTTGATATCTTAATACATATAACATCTAATTAATATTTCAATCATGTTTCAATTTAACTCAATTCCTTAATATTCACTTTTACTAGCCATCAGATTTTCTTTATGTATACTTAGACAGAAATAAGCACAATATATAGTTCCTATCATAGAAGTAGAAAAATTAATACTATTTATTTGTTAGGGCTTTGACTCTGTGAAAAACAATTTCATATAGTTCAGTTAAGTACGTTATTACTCAGAGAAAAAGGGGTTAAAGTGATTTTACTTCTTAAAAAATGGCTCTTATTTGCTTCAAACTTGTTCATTGTCATTGCTTTTAGCTGTTGTTATTGTTTTTCTTTTTTATTTTTTCAACATAGGTTTTCTGTGTAGCTTTGGAGCCTGTCCTGGAACTAGTGCTTGTAGACCAGGCTGGCCTCGAACTCACAGAGATCCACCTGCTTCTGTCTCCCAAGTGCTGGGATTAAAGGCGTGTGCCACCACCACCTTAAATTCTACTAATTGCTATTTCTATATACTCAACCCTTGTGCATGAAGTAAAGGCTGTGCAATGTCATCTACACAGAAGGTTCTGTTGGCACTGCGGCAGCATGTCGCTCACCAGTTTGCAAGCTTTTATTGTCATCTTTATTCATTTCTATTCAGAACCTCTTTAAAACTGTTAGTGTTGAGTGTAAACCTAGTGGACAAATATTCTGATTCTCTTAATTATGTATTTCAAAATAACAGAGGGGCACAACCTATGCCCGGTGGTGTGCCTGGCCTGGCCAATGTAGGCAGGCTAGAAAGAGTCCCCATAACTTCACATGGGAACGTGCACGCTGCAATCTTCCTTTCATTTTTGCAAACTGAAGACCACAGTGCAGTTTCAATAGCCTGAGGTCTTCTCAGAGTGCTACTGTGTGCTGAATGACCATTGCAGTGTCAGGGGGTTACTGTTCAGCTGTTCGGGCTCAAGAGATGATATCTTCACACTCATAAAACAGGAGATGCAAAACACGGGGCCGTGCATGGAAGTACAGATCATTATGACAGTCTTGGAAGTCATCCACAAAAAACGTCAGCCCCTGGAGGCCAAAATAACACTGCCAAATTAACATTTACAGCTTTTGTTCAAAACGAAATCCAATATGTAGGGGAAAAGCACACTGAAACACGTATGCTAACCTAATAATAATTTTATATTTGGCTCATTCCAAAAAGTATTGAGGACCTCAAAAAACTTGCAGTATGTGTTTTCTTAAACATTTTAATTCCATAATATTTAATTCTATACAGAACAAATAGCTATCTTATGCGAGCATTTCCTACAACAGTCCCCCAAAAGGTCAATCCAGTTTGTGAGTTACAGCAAGGGAAGCGTGAAGATTTCCTCTGCCCAGGTCAATTCCAAAGCAGGGGGATAATAATTTTGGCTCCTGGGATCTGCAAGGTGTATCTTCCAGCCGCAATCTCTGGTCAAAATTTACATGGTAGTTTCTTCCCACTCAAGCTCAACATCACCTATAGAAGATAGCAAGATACCAAAGACTATTTAAGTTAACAGTCTAAAAGGTTTAAATCTTTTTTTTTTATTTTTGACATTATAATATACTTACACCACCTCTCTTTTCTCTATCCTCCATCTAAACGCTCCCATATATCCTTCCTTGTTCTTTTTAAAATTCATGGCCTCTTTTCCTTCCTCTTATTTATTGTTGAATTTTTAATGGAAAAATGTGATCAAAGAGTCCGGTTTTATCCCAGGCTTTTCCAGACCCAGGCCAGCTGGCCTTGGTGAGTTCCCAGTAGAACATCCCCATTGTCTCAGTGTGTGGGTGCACCCCTTGCGGTCCTGAGTTCCTTGCTCGTGCTCTCTCTCCTTCTGCTCCTGATTTGGACCTTGAGGTTTCTGTCCGGTGCTCCAATGTGGGTCTCTGTCTCTGTCTCCTTTCATCGCCTGATGAAGGTTAATATTCAGGAGGATGCCTATATGTTTTTCTTTGGGTTCTCCTTATTTAGCTTCTCTAGGATCCCTAATTATAGGCTCAATGTCCTTGGTTTATGGCTAGAAACCAAATATGAGTTAGTACATTCCATGTTCCTCTTTTTGGGTCTGGCTTACCTTACTCAGGATAGTGTTTTCTATTTCCATTCATTTGCATGCAAAATTCAAGAAGCCCTTGTTTTTTACTGCTGAGTAGTATTCTAATATGTATATATTCCATACTTTCTTCATCCATTCTTCTATTGAAGGGCATCTAGGTTGTTTCCAGGTTCTGGCTATCACAAACAATGCTGCTATGAACATCGTAGAGCATATACTTTTGTTGTATGATAGGGCCTCTCTTGGGTATATTCCCAAGAGTGGTATTGCTGGGTCCAGGGGTAAGTTGATCCAGAATTTCCTGAGAAACTGCCACACTGCTTTCCAAAGTGGTTGCACAAGTTTGCATTTCCACCAGCAATGGATGAGTGTACCGCTTTCTCCACAACCTCTCCAACAAAGGCTATCATTGGTGTTTTTTATTTTAGCCATTCTGACAGGTGTAACGGACAATGAGGACTACTGAGAACTCAAGAACAATGGCAATGGGTTTCTGATCCTACTGCATGCACTGGCTTTGTGAGAGCCTAGGCAGTTTGGATGCTCAACTTACTAGACCTGGATGGAGGTGGAGGTTCCTTGGACTTCCCACAGGACAGGGAACCCTGATTGCTTTTGCGGGCTGAGGAGTGTGGGGGACTTAATTGTGGGAGGGGAAGGGAAATGGGAGGCGGTGGCGGGGAAGAGACAGAAATCTTTAATAAATAAATAAATTTAAAAAAAAATAAAAAGAAAAATGTGATCAAGACCGGAAGGCTATTCTTCCAACTTAGATAACAGAGAAATGAAATACAAGGTATAGACACTACACTAGCTTTTCTGGCATTTTGAAATTATAGTTATTATGAAGTTAATCGTACTGCAGGAAATATTAAGCTAATGAACTGGGTGTGAATTGTATCTGCTTACCTTCCATGGCATCCAAAGAATCCATCTTCTGGAGTGTGGAGTAGTTAACAAAGCAGATGGGTTGGTGATTTCCTTTATTTGATAAAAGATCCAGAATGCACTGGTGTAAGAAGATATACTGTGCCTAAACAACAAAGGAAGGAAGTGTAAACCAATGGCAGGGTGGGATTTTTCTTGTAAACAGGAATATTTCGTTACTGAGAAAGATGCACCGACTCTTGACAAATATAAATTATCTAAGTTAGAGAAAGAATATGTTGTAGTTTATCAGGGATTTTCTCCCATCTCCATCGTAAGATTTGCTAACCTCTTGTGGCTTCTTACTGGTTTAAGGGTTCGCTTTACAAAATATTTGCCATTAAGTGACAAATAATAATATATTCTTTTTTGCTGTAGGAAAAGTAGCAAATACTAGTGAATCTATGTGTGAACTTCCTTTTTCCTGCAAGGCATAGTTCAGCAGTTTCTACTTATTTAAAGATAACCTTCTTTCAAAAACACAGATGCTATATTTATTTGTGAAATTTATGAGTATTTTAATATAATAAGTAGCACTTTTTTTGAACATATCTAGCAATTTTGCTAATCACTGGACATTTGGCTGATTCAATGTCAAAGACCTGTTCTTAGTCTGTCAATATAATTAGTTGCAATTGAGGTATCTTAACATGCAAGTGCTGAGCAAAGACTTCTAATATTCCATTAACATGTCCAAATCGAACTGGTACCCTCCACACTGCTAACGCTAATGCCAACTTGCATGCATTGCTGGAAAGTTTTTCAGACTACGAAAATGTCTATTTTCAACCATCCTTTTTCACGCCTCCAGAGCACACCTGGCTTTAAAGGAATATCAGTGAATGTTTTATTTAAACATATGTATGTAGTGGGTTTCAAGAAAATTCTGAAAAATGGCCATATTAAGTGGTTATATTCATAGTTATTAGTATAATGCTTTTAATCCTTTTTGAGAATGCTCTGCCTGAAATTATCTTCTGGGACAGCTTATCATTACTAGCAGTATTTATTTTTTGGGGGGGCTCAAAAACCTTTTCTGTCATGCTTCATCACAAGAATGGCATCTCCACAAGAGTTGAACTCTTTCCTATTCAGTGCTAAATTCCAATTGGCAAAAACAGGGCCTGACACACAGCAATTGCATAATAAATATTTGTTTACTTCACTTCGTTTAATTTTCACAACTACCCAGCCTTTACTGTTGGAGGGAAGATGTAATTTGGAGAGCATGAACAAGCCATCAAAGAACAAGCTTTGTGTTCAGGTTTAGTACTCACAGATGATCAAATTACAGCCTTTGTGTCTGTTAAGACATTAAGTGTAGTCAGGAAATATCAATTCTATGGAAATTTCCAGTATGTTCCTTGTCACAATAACTGTGTTTCCTCAAATTCACAGCATGCGGTCAACCACATTATTAATAGAAATGTACTCAATTATTGAAAAATAATTTACACTGAGGAATTTTGGTGTCTTTCAAAAACACATTTGAACTTGTAGTCACATTTGATATTTGAGGCTTTGGGCTATGAGGATCTCATCCTCCCTGTTGGAAAGAATGACGGGTATAAAATCTGCCAGGAGTGCAAGCTGAGCTGTGAGAGATAGCCTGTGGGCTCCAAGATCCTTCTGCCATCATGTGTTATTGCCAAGCAGGCTGTAGGATGTCATGAAAACTGCAGTTTCGACCTTAGACAACCATACCACCTTCAGAATTCATTTCTTTTTCTGATGCTTAATTCCCTGGTCCCAGAAAACCTAAGACTTATGCTGGGAGATTTAAAGAATATAACATCCATAAAATATGTGGCAAAATACGATTACTTATTTTTCTTCTACCACGCGAGTTTGTGCCAGAAAACTTCCAGCAGAACCCAGAGCAGGACAGGCACTAATCCAGATCATAATCAAAGTATCAGTACTATTTCACGATGTAATAGCACTTCAGAGCCTTCTCTCAGAATGGGTTTTTAGATCTCTCTTCCTTCTAGTTATGATCTGTGTCCCTTTGGTGTCTTCCAGCAGCAGGATGGTGCTGGGCTTCCTGCCTTCCCACTCTTGTTTTGTTATTGCGGTAGGAGATGAGACAGGAACATTCCTCAATAGAAACTGAAATCACGCCTCAGTGTAACCGAAGAAAATAAGCCATGCCTCTTCTACAGGACAACACCAGTTTATAAGGACTGGATTTAGGATAGAGTCATTTTTCCTTATTGTTATTATTACATGGAAACACTAGATAGGGAAGAATGTCACGGAACTAAGACAGATGAAAGAGCTTCAGAACACTTGTTTTCTTGCAAAAGAGGGGATGCATGAATTGAGTGTAAGTTCAGATATCTTACCAGGTTCTGTACCATGCACATTCTCTCACTCCTTAGTTCAGCCACCAGTCCATATATGTCCACAAAGTCATGGTCATTTACATGTTGTGTTAAGTGGTCCAGAGCAATGAACACTCCAGTTCTTCCAACCCCAGCGCTGTAAGGAAGACGAAATCACAGGGACTATTTTCAGCCAAGGTTTAGTTGTGTTGAGGATGATGATGACAATGAAGTATGGTACAGACATATTCTGAGAAGTTTCTTTTCCTTAGCTGGAGATAGATTCTTTTTTTAATTTGGAGACTCTTTGGATATTGATTTTACCAAAACTATGTATAAACACAGAAAGATGCTTTATCTTATTACTATTCTACTTTTATCAGAAATAAACACACAGGGCAAGGGATGGGTTGTGATTTTTAAATGGTTTAGAGAAGGGTCATCCAACCAAGAGATTAAAATAGCAAATCCTGTACTGATCAAGATTTTTTAAAGTTTTTTTAAAAGTTTTAATGAGATTAACTTTTTTAAAATTTATTTTACATACCAACTGCAGTTTCCCCTCCTTTTCCTCCTGTTCCCCCCAATTCCCATCTACCCCTCCACCAAATCTCTTCCTCCTCTGTGTCCATTCAGAAAAAGGCAGGCCTCACATGGGTTTGAAGAAAGCATGACTCATCGAGTTGAGGTGATTTAACTTTGCCTCGTCACTCATTAACTCTGCACCCACCTCACCTCTGCCATTTAGACTTTTTGAAAGCTACCTTCTGGTTTATCACAACCAAAAAAATGGTTAGAAATGAAGGGTTGAAATGAACCTAAATCCACCTTCTATAAGAAAATAAAATACTCATTGTGATTTGTAACAAGGTCTCATCAGATGGAAGGCTATCACAAGCGTATCATGGGCTCTACAGACATCTTACCTGCAGTGTACCACCATAGGGGTAGTGTCGTGGGCTCTGCTTGTGCGCACCAACTTCACAAAGTGAATCAGAGGGGTGGTGTTCTCAGGAACCCCATGCTCAGGCCAGCCAGTGAAGTTACACTGGCGGACAGTCATGCAGTCTCCGTGCTAGACAAAGTGGTAGATTAGAAATGATAAAATTTGTTAGAATGACATGCTAGGCAAAGATAACTGATGTCTTGGCTTTCACCAGTGACTTTAGAAAGATGATCCTTTACCAGACAAAACAAATTTTGTGTATATAACTACTAATGGAATCTTTTACTGTTACAACTAACAGGATTGAGGCTGCCAATGGAGCTCAGGGGCGGAGCTTTGGCTTAGCACACAGAAAACTCTGTTCAACACCCAACACAAAACAAAAGGAAAAGGGAAATTGTATGTCATTGTGAATGGCATCAATAAAAGATAGATCTTCAAATAGATCTGAAGGTAAATCACAAAATATATTGTAATGTAGCCTGACATTCTGCATAATTTAGGTTTTGAAACAATTTGACATAAAACAAAATACTTGAATTCATTATCTATATAAAACAAGGGCATTGAGTATCTAGTATGTCAGAGAGGGGAAAGACCGTACATAAAGGGGAAGCTATATAGTAGTATAGTGGTAGCCAGTACTGTCTCTTCTGTGGTAGTTCTGGATTCAAAAGAAAACGCAGAGGAAGGAGA
The DNA here is from genome assembly GCF_018167655.1 of Microtus oregoni. Taxonomy (NCBI): domain Eukaryota; kingdom Metazoa; phylum Chordata; class Mammalia; order Rodentia; family Cricetidae; genus Microtus; species Microtus oregoni. The sequence goes on along the minus strand of NW_024543060.1, from coordinate 75,128,226 downwards.
GATGGCTGTGGTGAGAACCAGCTTTCAGATCCCCACCCCATGAGACATAGCTGTAAACCCTATGCTGCACCGGAGAGGCAGGATCAAAGCCAAGTGGACCAGTGAAGCTCATTGGCCATCCAGCATAAACAGTATACTGAGCTGGAACCTATATGCTTCCGGTTCAGTGTGAGTCTCTGTCTGGGAATGCAAAGGTGACAAGCAATCAAAGAAAGACTTCCAACAATGACCATCTACCTCCACATGAATATGCATGTACAGATGAACCTGTGCTCACACCACACATAAACCTGTGTATAAATATATGAACCACACATGACACACACATGCATACACATCGGATCTTCAAGATTCAGGGATGGATGGTTTTGAGACCACTGTCTTAATATAGTTTCCTCACATAAACACAGGGCTTGTTGTGTGGTACCTTGATCCCATTGTAACAGTAAGGTTTGCTTTGAATCAGAGGGTGGAGCTAGATATTAGCTGACTGAAATTAACCACAGAGGTTTTGGAGGACTGAGGACAGATAGAGAGCTAGGAATTAGTAGGGTGGAGCTTAGAGGGGATCTCAGCCCTTTTGAATGGAGACACAAAAGAGACAGGAGGTCACTGGTTGCTTCTCTGCTGCTTGTCTGATTGTTCAGGTTCTTACCCCGATATCTGACTCCGGAGTTTCTATTGATAAAAATAACTAGTGTATCAAGGGCTCTAGTAATTCCTTCCTTCTTCTATGTATTTTTCAGCCCATGAGCTTGATGCCAATTGATTAATATATACTGTAATCACATGATTTGGGATGAGACAGTTACATGCATACCTCAGTTTACATTTACAAAACAGTGGGAAAGCATGGTCAAATACATAGCCTATGTACAAGGGATAATTCTGGTATTCATTTCATTTTATGCATTTAAACCAGTCATATTTCATACCATATTCACTTTCCCTTTTTTTCTTTTATTTTACCCTTTCGATTTTCAGATCCCTGATGGTCCAATCTATCTGAATGTCCTCCATAAGCTTTGTAATCACGATGTCTCCAAAGACCGTCACAGGCTTGTTGTCCTCTGGCCAATACTGATGGCACCTGATCTGCATCCAGAGAAAAATCAGCAGTCATGAGCCGTCATAGTGCTGCTCTTTATAACCTTCAGTGCCACAAAGGCAAAGCTACTTTATAGATAGCAAAGTCTTTGATGATCTATACACAGCACCAGCTGGAACATTCACGAATATCAATATAATTATAAAAGAACACATTGTTGAAGGTATTTCATATAACTCACCCGCCCTTTTTCGAAACACTGTGTGAGCATTACTAATGTTTTCGCTTTGGTTTCCCATACCATTCTCCAAAAATCTCCGACTGTTCCTGGTAACGGGCCTTGGGTAGCAATAAACTCATTTGGACATAAGTATCCCTAGAAGGAATCAGGTTCATACACAGCATCAGCATATTTTTACTTCTGATCAATAGTGGGAATATATTAGCTGTAAATGATGGGGTTATTTAAAAATATTGTCTGCTTTTGAGTAGTGAATAAGCTTAGACACTGCAAACTTCCAACATCAACTCGAAACCACACAATCCAATGGAATTTGATAATAGAGGGAACATAACAAATGTGTAGAGGGCATGAAGTATACAGATGGAACAAACAATGACTCCAAAGCAAGAAGACAAAGACTTAAAGATAAGGGAATTTAAATGGAAAATTAGAGATTCGAATTGTATGTATTGAACGTGAGCCATTAGTTATCCAAGTTAAAATGTTATACAACCAGGCATGTGCATTTGGAGTAAAGGGAAGAAGCTCAGTAGGAAGATAATTTGACATAAAGTCACCAGATCACCATAACATGAATTTAGGTGGAGGCTGTAAGCTCAAGGATTGTGATCTAGATCATTTAAAGGCTCACAGGTCAAACTAATGAGAGACAATCAGTGCAGTACAGATGAAGGAATCGGAACTTCTGACATATCCAATGAAAGGGCAGAGGTGCTGATATTTGATTCAAGTTTCCTAAGTGGTTAACCAGTCATCTCAAAAGGAAAAAGGAGCAGTGTGTGTGTGTGTGTGTGTGTGTGTGTGTGTGTGTGTTTATTGAGTTTCTTTGGCATCAAAGCATGATTTGAACAGTTTGAAAAATAGATAAGATAGGAGAAGAATAGGAGGTTTGCATAGTCAGTTTCTTAAGGAACTCTAGTGTCAATGGGTTATGCTACTGCAGGCCAAAGTTGGGTGTGATGATGTTGGTGTGCAATCCCAGCAGTTGAGGTATAGAGGCAGGAGAATGAAGAATTCAAGGTCATCCTCAGTTACACAGGGCGTTCCAGGCCATCTTGAAGTTCAAGAAACCCTGTCTCAAAAAAGAAGTAGGAAAGAAGGCTGGAGAGATGTCTCAGCAGTTAAGAGAGCTTTTACCTCTCCCAGAGAAACAGAGTTTAGTTTCTAACACCCACATCAGGCTTCTCACTGGCATCTATAATTCTAGCTCTACGGTATTCTTGGCTCCTTTTCTAACCACCATGTGCAGACCCGACATCCCAACCCAGGCACACATAGTCATACACACATACACATAAAATTAAAAAAATTCTTTAATAACGGAAGAAAGCTACATTAGGATGAGCATGGAGATAGTTAAAAAAGTGCGAATGTAATATTATGATATTTGTTTTTGTAAGATGAAGGAAATTAAAATATGTTTGTTCGGTTTTTTTCAAAGAATAACACTAATGGGGCAGAAGAGAGAAAAAAAAAATCCCCAGCCAATGTTCTTAGAGAGGAGGGAATAGCTACTTAGAGACCAGGAGAATTTGCCTTGGCTGCAGAAGAAAGAGTGAATCAGTCTGTGGCTGTAGTTGAAGATGAACAGGAGGTCTTCCCACTGCATCCATTGTATCAGTGAGGTGGTATAGACATCAGATACAGGTGGACATGCGGGACAGGATTTGGGGCTGAGAGAAAGAATGAAATAATACCCATCGCAGGAACTCAACTGGATGACTGGACTGTGATATGATCAGAAATCTCTGGTTAGGGGCAGAAGTTAAGTGAGTAGCCAACAGATGACTGGCCCAGCTTAAGACCCAGACCATGAGAGGGAGCCCACCCCTGACACTGCCTGGAAGGCCAGAACTCAGAGGCTGCATAGCCCAGCGACCCAGGATAGAACTAAACATGGCTGGCAAAAAATGTCAATGAAATAATTCCTAATGATATTCTGCTATACTCAAAGATTGTCACTTAGCCCAACTGTCATCAGAATGGCTTCACCCCACAACTGATGGAAACAGATGCGAAGATCCACAGCCAAACATTAGGCGTAGTTAGGAGAATCCTGTTGAAGAGAGGGATTGCAGGATCCAGAGGGATTAAGGATACCACAACGAAACCCACAGAATCACTAACTTGGGCTCCTAGAGGCTCACAGAAACTGAACCACCAACCAGGGAGCCTGCATGGGACTGAGCTAGTCCCTCTGCACATATGTTACAGTTGTGTAGCTTGGACTTCTTATGGGACCTCTAACTATAGCAACAGGGGCTGTCTCTGACTCTGCTATCTGCTTTTAGGATCCTTCCTTCCTACTGGCTTGCCTTGTCCAGTCTTAATAGGAGAGGAAGTGCCTCTTCTTACTCCAGTTTAATGTGGCATGTCTGACTTATACGCCATGGGAGGTTTGTCCTTTTCTGAAGAGAAAGGAGGAGGAGTGGATGGAGGTGGGGTTTGGGCAGAGGGACTAGAAGAAGAGGAGGGAGGGAGGGAAAACTGTGATGGAATTAATTAATTAGCTTAAAATTTTCTGTTAGAAGACCTGAGTGTAAAGTGGCCCACAGTGGTGTGGTTAAGCGTATTTCTCCAATCCTATCTAGGGAAACAGATAATTCATCGAGTTTTCTGTAAACAAGATCGTATAGTCATAAAGGCTACAGATTGAGAGAAGAAAAAAATCATTAAAGAAATCGAAAACAAAATAAACAAAAAATGGACTATGAAATAGAAACGTTGGGAGAAGGTGAAGTATCAATTGGAATGGAAAAGACTGAAATTCTGAGAAGATTTATCGGCTCCAGGTTAGAGCAGAGAGGGAGAACTGTCAGATTCCAGGGATCCAGGAAGAGAGATTTTGAAGACTGTGGAGAGGCTGCAAGGCTGCACTGAACGTTATGGTTATGATTAGGTCTGCGCTGTGAACCCTGTGATGATGTCAAGCAGAAGGCAAGTGACCAGAAGAGATCAATAAAATAGTGAGAATATCAGCAAATCCACATTCTAAATGGATTTTGACATCATGAGGAGTTAGGAGAGAGGTAATGATGAGTGAGCAGTAGTGACCCTGGAGTTAAATCTAAGAACATTTGAGATAGTAGTTAAAACACAAAAGGACAGATAGTGTGTTCTGTACTTAATACCATGAACTCATTTGGTGGCTTCAGTGAGGAGGGAGAGAGATGGGCAAGGAGGAACACGCCAGCTTTGTCCTTCTTTAGGTTTAATGTCTATGGGTGAGGATGTGGACTCAGTGGTGAGCCAGGTTTGGAAGGAATCATCCAGGTTTAGAAAGGAACCAGGTTGGATGATAATTAATATCACACATGATCAACTATACTTCATTCTGCAAAGAACTTGAGCATAAACACATAAAATATTAGTTCTTTGAAACTTTTAGCAAGTATTTATAAAAATAATATTAAATGATCCTTATTTTCCTGGATGGTAAAGCATTATCTTCTTCTTCTTCTTCTTCTTCTTCTTCTTCTTCTTCTTCTTCTTCTTCTTCTTCTTCTTCTTCTTCTCATTCTCCTCTTCTTTTCTCCCTCTTCTTCTTTGGTCAAAGAGTAAATGTAATTAATTTTTTTTTAAAAAAAGGAAATGTGTTATAGAAGGCAAATCCTATGCCAATCCACGAAAGTTTTGTATTCAAATGACTCATGTTCTAATCAGTTCTCCCATTGCCAGGGTGAGTTTTAAATGTATAAATCTTGTTTTTAATTCTTCCTTAATACACATATATACAGCCCTACTCACCTTGCTTTTCATATAGAGAGGACAATTGAAGTTTTTCTCTGGGTAAGGCGACTTGCTTTTAAAGGAAGGCTAAGGAACAGTGAAATGTCGCACAGGAGGAAATGCTGGAGACACTTCCTTCATGTTTTATTAGAGTTGGGGAAGCATGCCACTTCTTTTTACTACTTAGCCTCTAGTAGTGAGTATCAGCGTATAAAATTCACTTCCTCCGAGAAGAGACCTACCGGCTAGAAAGCTTTCCCTGAATTGAAATATGCAGTTTAACTGGTTTTAAAGCTCTCTAATAGTTAGAAAAAAAAGTGTGAGTTTCATGGCACGTTTCAAGTCTGATCATCATCACTGAGCCTACATGACAGTTTTTACAGCCGTCCTTAAGTTAGTTTCTAAGATTTGCCTCTGGGTTACTAGCCAAGAAGTATAAAATCTACTCTAGCTAAACACCCATTACAATAAAAGGAACATGCATTCATTGGGTGCTTCTGAGGAGACACAAGTGTGATTAGCTGCTTGCACACATTGGCCTCTTTAAGCCTGCTGCAGCCTTTAGGGAAGGTGTTTTTGTTCCTCATTCACAGAGTTTAGAAACTTAGAGTATCTAGGGTCACAGACACAAAAGGGCAGAAAAAGTAGGTGCACCCAAGTTTTGAATCATTAAAAGTGTCTCACTTAGTGAACCCATTTACGTACTTAGTGCTATGTCCCAGACATGGTAGAATACGTTAAAAAATAATTTAACTATTGCCAACAAAGTAGTATTTTTCTCTATCAATTTCCAATACATAATTATTTAATTAGTCATCTTAGTAACTCCCAGCCTGGCTAACTCTCAGGTAATTGTTAATAATTCACAGAAAGGCACACAGGGTTAAAAGCTGTTGACGGAGAATTTCTAGTGTACATGCTTGGTGACAAAGTCTTTCTCTTGTCCATAAAATCTCATTTCCACTGTTGGTTCCACTGAACTGTTCTGGATGTACAACTAGCTACCACTGAGGCTACAGTCTCTCATCTTCTTTTTCATGGTACATCCTTTATCAAAATGTTATAGCCTCTCACTAAGTGCTGGCTAAAGAAACACAATTCCCCAGTCTGGTCCAGGACAGAAGAACTTAGGTACGTACTGTCACACAAGCCTAGTGGTAGGTCTTGTTTTCAGTGACTACTGAATGCTACCCTCTTGTATTTCCCTTTCCTGTAGCCTACTTTTCTTCACACAGACAAACTACTTTAATACCTCCTTTTAGTCCTCTTCCCTTTGCTCCCAGATTCAAAGAAATAAGAACCCCAATGCCACTCCAGCCTCTGTCTTTTGCTTTTGGGGATACTTCATCAACTTTCCATTGAAAGTGTCAGCTGGGTGATAATAATGTTACATATCTTTAATACCAGCACTCAGGCAACACCCAGGCAGAGGCAGCAGAATTTCTGAGTTCAAGACCAATCTGGTCTACAGAGTGAGTTCCAGGAGAGCCAGGGCTACACAGAGAGACCCTGTCTCCAAGGGAAAAACAAAACAAAACAAAAACAAATGAAAAAAACCAAAAACAAAAAGAAGGTGTCACATAACAAAACTGGTAAATTGGGGGGAACTGAAGGGTCACATGTGTTTTTTTGAGGTAAAGCATACACCTGTTGGAGATAGAGAAGTAAGGAACACTATGGTATCGTCGCTCTATGTTTCCCTTTTGTTTGGGGTATCTACAGTAAGGGATGCTTTCCTGACGAGTATTAGCAATGTAGTACACTGCTCACAGTGCTATGCAAACCTACTTCCACATGGAGTTCCTTCTCCTATTCCTGCTTACCATGTAAGTCACAGGAAATTTTTTTTTAAAAGATTTCATACATTTTAACATCACTTGATTGTAACAGAATATATGTCCTTCAGGCTTCCTAGTTTATTGCTTGAAGTATCTGTTTTTAAGTATGTGCTTATGTATGTAAGTGTTTTGTCTGAATGCATATATGTGCACCATGTGCACATCTGGCACCCTCCGAGCCAAAGGAGAATTGTCAGATCATTATGAGTCACCTTGTGGGTGCTGGAATAGAACCTGAGTCTTCTATGAGCGCCACAGGTGCTCTTAACTACTGAGCCATCAGCCCAATCCCTGCTTAAACTACCTCATCCCTTTCAATATTGCCTTATTGCCTGCTGACAACTTTAACATTTAGAGAGAACACTTAGAGGTTCATAAACATTACTTTGCTGTCTCATCTGTTTGCTTGTCGTGCTAACTAGAATGCACTGCTTTCCTTTTTTTTAAAATCGAAAATAGATTCTTCACTCATACAGAGCATTCCAACCACAGTTTCCCCTCCCTCCACTCCTCCAGCTTCCTCCTGCGACCTCCCCTTCTCTCACAGATCCACTCAAAAAAGAGCTTGCCTCTAAGAGACAAGAACAAAACAGAAAAAAAGATACAATAATACAAGGCAAAAGCCCTCATATCAAGACTGAACAATGCAACCCAATAAGAGGAAGAGTCCCAGGAGCAGGCAAAAGAGTCAGAGGCACACCTGCTCCTACTTCTAGGAGTTCCACGAAAACATCAAACTAACAGTCCTAAGATATATGGAGAGGACCAGGAGCAGGCCCCTGCATTCCCTGTGCTTGCTCCTTTAGTCTCTGTGAGCCTAAACAACATTGCAGAAATTAGGTATTGATTTGAATCTACTTATCGGACATTGAAAATAGTACAATGACTTAACTTTGCACATTCTATAACATTGCAAGAAATTTGAACAATATGACAATGAACATATTTAAAATCTAGATGTCTAGGCATTATTGCATAAAGTGGGACTTCAACGGGCTCTAGGACCTAGCCTATGATTAAAATTAGTAAGTATAAAACTCCTGTATATTTAGAGAAGAATGGTATACCCCAAGGACTCCGTCATTTGGTGGATGAATAAAACCTTATAATAGTAAATTCATATGGTCAATTCAAGAGAAACCTACAGATCAAGCATCAAAATTGGATGAAATCTCTATCTTCTTTAGATCATCCCTAATAGGCTATGTGAAGGAATTTTCACTTCATTATTTACGCCATTGACAATAAGAGCCAATAAAAGATTGTAATTTCAGAGTAATATTGACTAATAAGGAATAATAATAAAGTCTACACAAACAGCACTTCACAGAAGCATGGAAACAATGAATACAACCCAGATGTGTTTGACATAAGGAAAAGGATGAGAAGGACCTCAAATCAATTGAAATAAATGGAAGGAAGTGGCAAGTCAGTGAGTAGGAAAATACCTAAGAATAAGAAAATAATGTAAAACTGGAGAATGTGCACAGCAGCAGAAATCTTTGAGTGTCGTAAGATGACAATGATTAATCTCCCCATTCCAGCTGAAGCCAGTAGGAACAAAATGCATAATAGAGATAAAGCCATCTATGTTGGGAGAAAATTAATGAACTGATGCCTGGAAACAGTAACAATTAATTCTCAAGGATGTTTAGAAAACATTCCAAGATGATTGTCACATTAAATGACCAAAGGGGCTCTTCCCACTATAAAGTTGTAAGAATGTGTCAGCCAAGCTGTGGTTCTGGATGAATGGAGGTTTCTAAGTATTGGGATGGCGAAGAATATTGGCAGAACGAAGCAACAAAGAGAAAAAGAGGGATAGAGAACCAATTGGCTCGCTTCAGTTTTCTGTTTGACTCAGTAAGATTGATTATCTCTGATACGTCCGAGACTACACTGAGTACGTCACAATTCTCTCCATGTTGACTCATTGATGTGTGCTGAGTGGCCAGATGGAGTATACATTTTACCTCAACATCATCCCTTTGATGGACTCCTTATCTCACAGGGAAAGGCATGTAACAAGTTTTTACATTGTATGAACATGACGGTCACTTTGACTGATACTCCATTGACGGAGAGATTAGTTGACCTTGTGTTCAGAGAATATATTAACAAAGCCTGTGAAATGGTGCAAAGGTCAGGGATAGTGAGAAGAATTGTTCTATCTGCACAAACCAGTGAAATAAATAATGAATTAAAAGTCAACATATTCCCATCTCTGAAATATGCGTGCATCAAGTTGTTATTAGGAGAAATGGCATTTTCTATTCCGTAGTGTTGGAGTGAATTTGTTGCTTTAAGTATTTGAAAATTATAGTATTTATGCTCTATCAAAATATGCTATCTGTGAAATTAGTAACTTACAGAAATATAGCTGGCATTGATGTAATCTGATCCTGGAATGCTGACATCAGCTATCAGCTTCACTCTGTTATTATTATCTGAGAAAAAAAAAGAAATCATAATAGGATTTCCAAATTGCTAAGACCTCTGTACTACGAAAGTAATATAAAAGTTCATGATCTAATAATCCCAATCCATATATGAGTATAACACTTAAAAACATTCCCTCACGTCCCATATTTCTACTCCGCAAAATACAAATTAATCAGATCTTGCACATATTTCTAAAATTCTTACACATATCATTACAAAACTAGCTATAAATGTTGTGCCATATACTCTATTCTGAAGACTGTTTTCATTTACTTAATCTTTCAACACAAACTTAAGTATAGCTAGCTTGTGTTCTTAAGAAGAAATACAGCATTTTTAATACAGCATACCCTGTTTAATTATGGATTGAACTGATACCACTTACTATTCAAAATGCTGGAAAACATAATAGAGCTAATCACAGTGCTGTAAAATTGCATTTGTACAGCATTCTGCCAGAAGTAAGAATCCCCAGTTCACAGGCCCACCTTTCATATCTTGAAAATACTGTCTAATTATCTCCTAATTTTATCAGGCACACAGTACACACTCTGAGGATTAGCTGAACATTTCTTAGGACGTTCATTATATGAATATTCTTATTTTTCATTTATTTTTCTGAAACTTGATTTTTTTAAAAAAGTGAGATGTAGGTTTCTCTTTTACTATTTATTGTTACCTGAAACATAATAGTTCCATTTAAAAATATTCCACTCTTTTTCCTTGATTTAAAATATTACTTTTATCATCTACTAGATTATCCATATATTTAGGTCTAGTTTTAAGCCATTTATTCTTTTCCATTGCCTATTCTTTCTTTAATATAAAATTTCTAATTATTCTTCTTGAGACTATTTTTAAGAACACCATCATCAAGTAGATATTCTGTGGCCAGTAATTTTTTTTTTCAAGAAGTAGTGCCAAAAAAGTTCTTGGGAATTTCTACCAAGTTTATTTTATAACTGTAGTGTCTTCTGATAACTTTAAGCACAGGAATCACCAAAGATCTTTGACTGAATAATTCAGAGGTTTAACTGGGTTGTGTGCCTAAGTGGTTCCTGGATATGGTTAGCCTTTGCAGAGATCTGGGTTGTCAGCACTGGGAAAAGAAAAGAAAGACTCACTGTCTTCATGGAAGCTACATAAGAAGAGACCTGACTGTGAATTCTTACACAATCCTAAGTGAACCACTTAGCTTCTCTTCTTCGTACTCTTCTCAACTGCACCATGCAGTTATAATATTTAATAACAATATTTAATATAATAATGTAATATTTATTATATTATAACTTTTGAAAAATGTGAAAGTTTATAAGAAGTATTCAGTACTGTTCTCTGGTTCTCCAAGTTATTAATCTTCAATTAATATATCAATATTAATTATTTAAGATGTTTTAATTATTTTGTGGGAAATTATGATCAATGCATTGAAACTTAGAGATTCCTAGTGTTTAAATAAATTTTTACAAATTCTTATGTGTCCGTTATTGAGACTTTTAAGATCTGCCTAATGACATTGTAGCTAGTCTTTTAATTCAGGAGGGGAAGCCGTCAGACTGCTATTCACTCAGCATGCCTGTTTATAACAAGCAGAGTCAACAACACACTACACTTTTTCTCATGGAGTTGGGATATTAAGGTCATCGTGTCCTGTCAGACCCAGATTTGGAAATCACTTCTGCAAGCATTTGCTGCTAATTCTAGTATCCTAAAGCCCTGTAAGCTAATATCCTTCAAAAGCCTCTGTGATATTTGAAATCTTTCTGACATTACTCAGGGGAAATACAGCACTACGCAAAGCTGGCTTAAGCAAAACTTCAGTCTATTGAAATTTATTCATTCACTATGACGAAAGAGTCAGTTTCCCAGTTTTATGGGTCCTGTTCAAGCATAATGGCAACACACGGTCACAAAATCTTGGCTGTTCTCCTAGTGTTTATGCCTCTGTTTCTGTGTGGGTTTGTGTGTGAAAAAATGTTGTCTTTCGTGCAGACACAGCTATGACATTAAAGATGGACTTCTAGTCTTAACTAGGGAGGGGGTCTTGCCACCTTCAGAATTCAGTACTCTGACATGGATAACAGTCTTATCCATTCAGAAAGTTATCAGCATTTAAAAGGAAATGATCTGTTAGTTACTAACCATGAGGGATAATGCTGCTGAATGGCTTCTGTGTCCCTGTACCGGCAAAGTGATTTACGTGACTATTTTACCAAATCCTCCTATGAGCTTTACAAGGAACAGACAGACAAATAGCAGGTTGGAAGTTAAAGACAGACAGCAACAAAACAGAACTGGGTCTCAGGGAGTCTCATTATTTTTTTTGCCTTAATTTCAGTATGGAGGTTTCAGACATTTATTCTCCTTGCTCCTTTTGATAGTTTCTAGTCCGATCATTGATTCCCATTAACCACTCTTATTCCCTTCTCAGCATAAAACTAATAAGCTGATGATGTGAGCTTTCTTTCAGTTGAAAAGGAAACTATTATTAACCAAGACTTTCATTGCAAAAAAAGGAAATGTTGCAACAAACCACCAAAGAACTCAAAATTTTTATACTTTAATCATTTTAAAATTACTTAGACTTATTTGAGCTACTTTATATGTGTTGGTATATTATAAATTACTCCCAACTTTATAATGTAACTAGAACTAAATACTAATGAATTCATGGTAGTTGCTTTTTGATCAGAGAAGAGTATAATACTTATTTACACTGAATGCCGCTTAAATAAGCATGTTGCAAGCAGTATAGAAGAAACTTAGTGCAAATACATCCCACAACATGGGCGTTCCAACTTAAATTTAAGTTGTATTCAATTCAAGTTAATTTTTTTAAAGTTAGAATAAAATACAGGTCGAAAAAGTTCTGATTTGAGACAAGTAGAGATTATCAGTCAACTTCACACATCACAGATTCGTCACCTTACCGCTGAAGTCATTTTCTTCTGATGTCATTTTGTTACAGAAGGACTCTCCAGGGGACATTGCTGTTTCTTTTTCACTCTGTTTTGCTTCCTAGACTCTGCAGGTTTTATGGATTATGATCTCTGATATCACAATCCTCTGAATTTGGCTGCCGTTTGGTGCTCTAGAATCACCCTGTGTGCTGCTTCTTCCTATTTAAATTCTTTATGGGATTATGGTCTGCTCTAAATTAACACATCCCTGGCTGAAAGGGCCATCGGGATTGCCTCAATATGTTTATTTATTTGTTTATTTGTTTATCACAACACTAAGCGTGTGCCCACTGGAAAGCCTTTTATCAATGAACTAAATTCCCAGCTCTTTGCAAAACCCTTTTAAAGATCTAGGCAGGTTCTCATTGTGTTGCTCGGGTGGATCTTGAATTCCTTAGGTAGAGAGAGCTGTTCTTGAACTTTCATTCTCCATGCTAAAGGCTCCCATCTACTTGAGATTACAGGGCTGTGTCTCCTGTCCTGCTTCCTGGTATACAGTGGAACAAAGTTTCAGGGCATCAAAAGCCTCAGTTTCTTAATAGAAAATGCCTTGGCTCTTAAGCAGGGACATGTATTCAAAGACTATAATAACAGACATGTTAGCAACATAGGGATATCAAATCATCAATAATTCTTAAAACAATAACACATTATATCCCCTGAATCGAAAAATGGAGTTGTTCTACAGCAAGGTCTAGTTCTGCCTCTCTGCAGGAACAATTCCAGTGGTGGTGGTGGGAACATGGACTCTGGCCATCAACTACTATTTTGCAAGGCATGTTAATGTTCCATAAGACTACTATACTCTTAAGGAAATCTAATACACAAAGCTAAGTGTGAATTTCCCTTCCCTTTGAGACATGCTCAGTAGGAAGATGTTAAAAGAGTTAAATTACAAAGCTGAGAAGCAGGTCAATCTACAGTTTCTTGCACCTGCATAAATGAACCTTGTGTGAACAAACTGAAAAGCCATGTAAATTAACTTCAGTAATTAGGAACAAAGCAAATGTGATACAACTTGAAAGCTACCATTAATGAAGTGTATTATTGCAGTTCAATTAATGCGGAAGGAAACCTTCAACAAATGCAAAAAGTTGAGATGGTGGGCATTTGAAAACACTTCACAGTTAGAACACAGATGGAAATGGAACATACATGGTTTTATGTTTGGAAAGCGATTTTTTGCTCGATTCCAAGGGAGGTCGGCATCCGTTGAAGAAAGATCTTGAAGAAATTTTGGTAACTCCTGTGGGGGAAAAAAGTCATTGCAAACTTTAAATTTGGTAAATATGAAATTCTGCTTAGTAAAATGCAATTCCTTATTCTAAACACTTCATTTGTTTAGTGTGTGTGTGCATGTTCATTCAGACGTGTATGTACATCTACATGTTGGAGAATCAGGGACAACCTTGAGTATTATTCTTCAGTGCCACAGGCCAATTTAATTTTACTTCTTTTTTAAAAACCAAAACAAAGCATCATTTATTGGCCCAGGGCTTAGCAAGTAGGTTATACTGTCTGGTCAACTAACCTCAGGTGACTATCTGTGCCCATGTCCCCAGTGCTGGTCTTACAAATGCCTGCCACTATAGGCAGCTTTTGTATAAGTTCCAGATATCCAATTTATGTCTTTATGCTTTCAGGGTTGGCCTCCTGAGCTATCATCCCAGTTGTAAATGCTTTTGGTTTTTATTTATTTATTCGCAATTTATCTATTGTAGAACTATTCTCCCAGGCCACACTTTCTTATTATATTAATTAAAAATTCCCATCATAGATATGGGAACAAGGTCAAATGAATGATTTTCCCTAAATGTCCCCATTACTATTCTGAATGATTTTGATCGGCCAGATTATGACTTTTCCTTGAGATAATTTCATTGACCTCTGGAGAGCACTAAGGTGCCACATGCTACCCATGGCTTCATCAGGCACACACAACTGTTATTTAATATGTTAATGCCTCTTTAGAGGGAAGAAGGGAGTTGAATGATTTATTTTTTGTTTTTTCTCCCCAGACAGTGTGATTTCATGCCTATTAATTGGCACAACCCTGGTCATTTTGAGAAGATGTCAGAGGTCAATTCCGCACCCCGTGGGCCTTGTTAAACTGATAGTGGAATGCAAAGGTGTGATTTAGAATATGATCTGACACAGCTGAAGAGGTGGGAAGATCGACTGTTGATGTTGGAAAGAAAAATGCTGCAGCTGTCTGTCTTGCTCTTTCTAATGCATCCATAAGGAAGCTGGTGGAAGAAAATGTATTGATTGTTTGGTTGGGCCAATGATTGTCATTCATGACATTATTGCATCTTCTGTAAAGATAATAGACTATATTTTCCATTTTAATGCAATTATAAATTATTTCTTTTAATTCAACACTTCTCCTTTCTCCCTTCTACTAAAAATAAAACAGATACTGAAGAGTTCTTTTCATATACATGCATATATATATATATATATATATATATATATATATCATCGACAAGTTAGGGTATAAGCAACAAGGCTTATTAAAGAAATGAACAAAATTAGAAGACCCAAAATAGTTTCCCTGTGTCAATGTGTTAGAAGAATTGAAAGGGGAAGGGGAAGGAAAGATGCTGGAAATTGACTTGAAAATGATACAGTTTGGAATTAAACCAATTACAAGTTTCCATTTATAGTTTTAAGTGACTGTGGTTTTGGTAACCAACATTCAGTCACCAGGATGGTAGTTTGAATAGCATCTTGATTCTGGGGGGGGGGGTCTTATTCTTATTAGGCCATAGAGCCTCAGTGGTCTTCCCTAAGTGGGTCTTTCTGCTGCTGATTGATGTCCTCTCCCTGGGAACAAGATGAACAGATTACTTGGCCCTCCTCCTGCTTTGTATTTATTCTCCCTCTCTGGAGTAGTTACCTCTTTATCTTCTCATTGGGATTCGGCTCATGCTACTGTTTGTTTGAGACATCACCATGTGTATTCATTTAAAACAGCATTTAACGTTAATTCCCACATCTTTATGCACATTTCAATCACAATCCATTCGTCCTGTTTGAAACATGTCTCTCATCGCTACATGTCTTACTCTAATCTGAGTTTATGTGTGGTAGAAAGGATCAATCTATGGCTGGCAAGATGGGTCAACCTTTAAAGGCTCAAAACCAAAAATCAAAGAGATTATCATCCATGATATTTGTGCCAAGCACTTTCTACACATTCTGTACATAGTAACTTTAGTATTCTCAGTTCAGTGAGTTAGATATTATTCTTTAATGGATGAAGACATTGGGGGGGGGCAGAGAGATTAGGCAATTTGTGTAAATTCATTCAGCTTGTAAAGGCTAAACTGTAAATGCGTATCGTGTGTCATACAACAAAACCTAATAAATAAGTAAAAGCTAAGAAAATAAAACATGCGGTCAAAGACTAGAAAAATTTGTGCATCCAATATGTATGTTTATTATGATGTAATAACTTTGATTTTTTTAAAAGACTTAATAAAGCATTAGGATAAGAATGATTTGGGTTTTTTGTTTGTTTGATTTTACAAAAGAGTAACATGCCCCCCCCCCCAAAGCTAGAATTTTTCTGAATACATGAAAATGTATTTGTTAATAAAACTGTTTATCTACTTAGTCATGAATAATTTATTTATGCTTGCTCCTCTTCTAGTAAAATTACACTTTTGCTCCTGAAAAATTAAAATTTCTTTCTG
Source organism: Microtus oregoni (assembly GCF_018167655.1). Lineage (NCBI taxonomy): Eukaryota > Metazoa > Chordata > Mammalia > Rodentia > Cricetidae > Microtus > Microtus oregoni. The sequence goes on along the minus strand of NW_024543060.1, from coordinate 75,112,267 downwards.
TGTAAATGCTAAGGGAGCTTCTTGGCTCCTGTGGTCTTGCTAAGCCCAGCCCAGTATTACTTAAGAAGCATAACCAACAAGCGGCAGGGGGCTCCATTCATCTTCTCACATTCTTGTTATTCCTCCCTGAGAAACTGAAATTTTATAATCCTGAATTATTTAAGCCAATTGTCTGCCTTTTTGTTTCAGAAGTTCACACACTACGAAATTCATGAATAAAAAGGTAGAAGTAGACTTTTGGGTACAATATAAAATCTACTTTGCTTTCACAATGTAAAATAATCAGATCAACTAGATAAGGCACTTATGAATCTTAAAATAGATTGTTTACAGCTCTAACCTTTATGCGTCTAAACAATTTCAATTTTATTGATACATGATACTCGGCTGATTAATAAAAATACTATATCAAAGAAACATGATAAAATTGTTTTAAAAAGTAAAATTATTTTCAACTTTAGAAAAACTTCAGCAATGAGGTCTTAGTTTTACTACTATCCATGTAAGGTGCAGCATTTAATTAATAATAACTTAGAAACAGACCATATTGGATGTAGGTATTACTTATCTGTATTGTGGTAGTTCTAGAAGTCATAGTATCTGCAGTGTCTACAAATGTCCGGCTCTGTTCCCTGATCATTTTACACCACAAATTCACTTTAAGTTACACCCATTGTTCAATGTCCTTATCATAAAACACAACATGGAATCATTAGGTGCCTAAGTCTAACACAAATATTTCAGTGTCGACCTACATTTACAGTACGATCTAAAGCTCACACACAAATATGAACCAAGGAATCCATCCCTCTGCGTTTCCAGCTCCTGCAGGATGAAAGAACAGGGAGCTGGACCAGCCTGCCATTGCAGGGAGGCCCGAAGAAGATCACCTTCTCCGAACACAGTAGGTGAATCCTCCGAGGAGGTTGCACCAAAGGCCACCCAGGGTAACATTACTATCTAAACAATCAACCTGGTAATTGAGTATTGATTATCAAGGCCAGAGTCCTTCATGGCCTGGCATGCTTAAAATGGACATGAAATGTGACACAGGAAACTACCGGAGGTCTTGCAATGTTGTGACAACTGCTGGTAACATACCGAAAATTCCTCCTGAAACTTTAGGTTGCTGTTTGTGCAGAGTTCCTCAACGTGCTGCAGGAAGGATTTCTTGCTTATCGGTCTCCAAGGAAAGAAAGGTATTGTTAGCTTGTGCGCTTTAGCTTAAGGGAAAGCTTGGGCACTGCTTGCCCTGCTAACATCTAAGCAACAAGGACACTGGAAAGCCCCTGTCACACAGTCCTTCAAAGTCGCCCTGTCCTGTTTACGAAAGGAGCTCGTCCTCTTTAAGCTCACTTTTTTTGGGGTTCATCACGCAAAATTCTTTCAATGTCTCAGCGACTTCAAAGGAAAGAGTTAGCGTTTTCATGAACAAAGGTTTTCACATAACTGTAAGGGCATAAAGTTATCATGGACTCTTAAATGCACATAATAGCTCTTTGTCATACAGAAGAATTTTACACATTACAAGGTTTTAGAAGATATAAAATATTGCAGTGACCTCATTCTCATAATGATATGGCTTTTAAGCCCAAAGGGGTTTAAATATCCCCCATATTACTTCCCAAGTTAAAATACAGACATGCAGGCTTCACCCCAGAGAGGGAGAAAGCATTTCTCCAGTTACCATGCAATTAGTCATGCTTTTATGATTTATATCCAGCTTAAAGGTTTTTCCAACAAGCATTCAGAAAGAGAGCCACACATTAAGACTCATCAAGTCAGTGAATCTAAAGCTGATATTCAGAAGGAAGGGGAAAGAGTTCACAGACTTACTTGATGGATTTTCTATAACTAAGTAACCTGCAACAGAGATCATGTTAGATGCATTGTGAGTGGGAGTGGATGGCTCATTCTGAAAGAGTTCTAGATTAAAATCAGAAAATTATCGTAAATCAATAACGTATAAGTACATTATGGCTTCAACAAACATGCAAGTATTGATTTCATTTTCGAAAATTATATTAACTCAAACTATTTTAGTTTCTCTTCCAAGTTATAAAGGTAGCATTATCGTTTGAGACAGAGCATTAAATGCAGGCCAACTTTTAATATAATGCATAGGAGAAAGAGTTAATACAGATTCAAGAAACATATTCTTTATTTAGAAAGAGTGGCAAATATGAGAAACAGAAGTTGTTCAGAATGATATTATATTGCTCAAATCTTATTTCATGACTGAGTTTTGGTTAATACGTCATAACAATCACATTTCAGCCATTTAAACAACTTTATGTACATTTTTGTGATATGTTACTGACAAAGTTAAACTCTGAAACACTAAATATTTTAACAGAAAAAAATAGATAATGCAACACACACTTAGAGATATGCTCCCTGTTAAAAAATATCATGCACAACAAATTTGCACTGCAAAAAAACACAAAAGGCACAAATATATACACAAACAAAATGCAGAAGGGAGCTTTTTCAAAGTTTTACATTTCGGATGACATTACAAATTATTTTACAATAAACGTCAAGAAAAATTTTAAATATGTATTTTCAAAGTTACAAAGGCATGAAATGAAATAATAAGATTGAAGAACAAGACATGATGAAAAGGATTCCATAATGAAAAGGATTCCAAAGATGTATGTCTAATGGAGAAAACTTGAATCAAAAAGGAATATATTTTATGACAGAAAAAGATTTAATGGAACTTAATGGGGATGAAGCAGCAGGTATTATGAACCCGGATATTAGAATTCTAAGTCAGTGATGCCAAAGAGAAAATAGCCTGCTACTTTTCCCACTGTGAGCCAGTAGAACATTCTATCGTCGTTCTAGCATCAAACGTGGAAGAGACAAAGCTGTAAGGGCTGAGCTGTGAGTAGCAGGATAAGCTGAAGAGTTTCCCACAGCAGCCTAAAGTGCGTCCAAGACGCCAACAGAGAGCTTCTTATCATTGCTCCAGGGATTCAGAAACAGCTGATCTGGTTGTTCAATCAGAAAAGCTTTGCTTTAAATGGAGAATGCAACACAGAAAATGTGAGGCCCTGGAGCCAGTAGATATATGCTATAGAGACAGGCACAATAATCCATGCCTGTTGGAAATGCCTACCCTCAGCAAAGACCAGCAAGAAGAACAGAGAGAAATGATCTTGCCTCAGATAAGTGCCTCCGATCCCAGGACTAGAGTTGGCACACCTTCCGTGCTGCCCGGTTCTTTAAAAATAGCGAAAGGGAAATGTGTTAGGCTAGGCAAATCTTGATTACCTGCGCTTGAGAAATGACTTGGATCTTTGCATTTTGAGATACCATTTCACGCGACTGCGTGGAAATGAAAGTTTTTGATCTCAGTGTAGATGACAGATGATCTACCTGGCAGATTCAGGATTATTAAGGCTGTACTAAAGAAATTTATGCTACTTGGATAATTAAACTCTGAGATGGATGCTTCTTTTTGGGAAGTCATGAACAAGGAATTATCAAAATCAATGCATGTTTGTGAAAGGGATATGAAATATGAATAACATTAAGTGCAAATAAGTAAGACCTAGAAAAAGGTCATATTATTCACACTCTGACTTTTTCGGTAAGAACTCTGTCCTTCATTTACAACTTATAAATAGGGAAAATATTATTTTTCTAAGGTCATTTTTCCTCAGTGAAAAATTAGAAATTTGTCTTAATTTTACTTTTTTAATATTTTACTTTTTATTTTACAAGAAATATTCCGCTATAGATTCTAATTTAAAATTTCAACTACCTAACTATGAGATTGGTTAGATATTTGTGCATACATGCCTCATAAAATAAGATGGCCTTACTGACTTGAACTATTGTGAGCAGGTTTCTTCATCACCTCCCACCAGCCCCCATTTCTCTCTTTGGTTTTTTGAAACAGCACTTCTCTGTGTTGCCCTGGCTGTCCTGGGAATCACTCTGTAAAGCAGGCTGCCCTTGAACTCAGAGATCCTCCTGCCTCTGCCTCCCCAATGCAGGGATTAAAGGTGTAATAAACCACCACTCCATTAGCAGATTTTATAAAATATTTTGCTACTGACCTTGACCACAGAGCTCCTCACATGCCTTCCCCTGGTCCTCATATTTCTCTAAGGGCCCTTCATCTTAAATTCTATGCATTTTATTTACATCCAATTTCTACTTATTTCTTTTTTTATTGATTTTTATTGAGCTCTACAATTTTTCTTTGCTCCCTCCCTGTCTCTCACCTCCCCTTCAACCCTCTTAATCCTATTCAAAAGTTAACTCCCAGTGAGCCTCACCTAATGGCATAGACAAGAAAATAATGTCTTCTTTCTGTGCAAAATGATTTCTAAGAATAAAAAACTTTCTACTGTGTGACATAGATATTTCAGTTCATATACTAAGCATGTATGCATTTATTCGTTTAGATATATTGACATTCAAGAAAGGACTAACACTTCATAATTTTATAATAATAATGAATCCTTTATTAATATTATTGTGAAATGATACTGAAATTGAATGAATTCATAGTTTTTAGGAAACTATGAATTTTTAGGAGGCCAAAAACTAATACATGAAATAAGTGCAATCATTAGATTTACTAGTAAAAAATAATCAATTCTAAATAAAGCCCCTATATTTTTATATTATGTCTCCTAATGTATACAGTGTAACAACAGATAGCCACTTAGTAAGTTAGAAATGGAACAACAAATTGTGTTTGCCTTCTCAAAAAAAAAAGAAAAGAAAAGAAAAGAAAAGATACCAGTTATGGTGGAACACACCTGCCATAACAGTACTTGGGAGGCTGCTGCAAGAGAATCTCGGGAAACTTTCTACAGCCCCACAAATGAAAAAAAGGAAGAAAGAAAGAAAGAAAGAAAGAAAAGAAAAAAGGAAAAAGGAAGTGAGGGAGGGAAAGGAAAGGAGGAGGCAGGGGGAACGGAAAATAAGAAAGGGAAAAAGGGAGGAAGAAAGAAAAGGGAAGGGAAAGAAAGGAAAGGGAGGGAAAGAGGAAGAGAAAAGGGAAAGGAAGGGAGGGAGGGAAGAAGGAAGGGAAAAAGAGAGGAAGGGAAAGAAAGAGAGAGGGAGGGAGGGAGGAAGGAAGGAAGGAAGGAAGATAGGAAGGAAGATGATGGCCTCTTACTGTATTTTCTTTTCTATCACTTTATCTAAAGTCAAACTTTCTGTAATTATTTTTCATAATTATCTTTATGTAACATAAGAAATAAAGCTTATAACTCTTAAATTTTGGTATATTTTAGCCTATGTTTATATCATACTTATGTATAAATTAAAAGTTTGAAATCTTTATATATGACCACAGAAATGGAGATTGTATTTTAGAATATGTATGCAGCTATCTCAAGTAGAAATCCTATTTTTCCCTCTTTGTTTGTGTTCTGCCTACCCCATTGCTCTGATTCCTTAGCTTCATGCTATATGGCTGTATCTGATTCTTGTAGGCTGTATAGCTATATTTCTAAGTCATATGCCATTTGCATAATAAATCATGTTAATAATACTAATTATTAACACATAATCAAAATAAATGAATAATTCATTTCCTTTTAAATTCTGAACTTTTATTTCTACTCAAAAACATTAAATTGGAAAATGTATGGCCAGAAAAGGAGGTGTACCCACTGTGAGAACAATGCTTTCACATGTTTATCACTGAGAGAACAGTTGAATTCCTTGAAGGGAAGACTGGTTATATATATATGTGATGGGCTGGGGAAATGGTTCAGTGGCTAAGAGTACTGGTTGCTCTTCCAGAGGTTCGATTCCCAGCAACCACATGATGGCTCATAACCATCTATAATTGGATCTGATGCTCAGAAAGACAGAACACTCATACATATAAATTAAAAAATTAAAAAAAAACTCACCGAGACGATGGGCAAAACCCAACAACAGTGTTAGTTTAGCAGTGATGCTTTCAAATAAAGTGTTCTAAGGGGGCCTCCACCCTCAATCCAAAAGTTTCTTTTAATTAAAAAATTTAAAACTTTTTAAAAACTGTTGAGTGGAACTCATTTTCACATCAGGACAGCACTCATATTCACTTTGGCAATGAAGGTAACTGTCAAATCATATTCAGCTCATTACGCAGATAAATCAGGTTTGCAATTGACCAGATTTTTGTAAGATTACTGACCAATTTTCAATATAAAGGGCTAAATACTTTTATTACATAAATCTCTTCATTACATAAATTCTAGTTGGCTTAAATCCTGCGTCTTTGGGTAGAAAGAGTATTATTTCACTGCTGAATTCATTGCTTGAAAGTCTATCAAAAACTTAAATTCCACTCAGATGACTCCTATGGACCCAAGGAGGAACCATTTATTTACGTTGGCAGAGGTGATGAAAGACTGTATTGCCAGGGAGTCTGCTTTCCCCCAAGGCCAATTAGTTGAAATCTACAGGGCATTAAAATATCTTTATAGAGATAAGTCTACAGTGGAAGAAGAGAGGCAGCTCAAATCAGCATTAACTGTGCTATAGGACAAACAGAGAAACTTTGTCTTTTTCCCTTGAACAGCTCAATAAGGTTAAAATAAAATAAAGCACTGATTTGATAAAATACATGGATTGTACACCAGATCATGTCCAGGCTATTCAAATAATGAATCAGAGAAGACTCTCCCCAGTAAAATGTACAAGTTAAATTTTTTAGGTTTTGAGAAATACAAAGTTTTTTGTGAAATAGTAAGTTTTTTGAATAAGTTTTTATATTATGTATTTGATCATCCCTAGTTATTCCTAGGGTTTTATCTGCCTCTTTTATGATCACAATGGTCACCTGTCCATTGTAAGTCATAATTATAGATATTTCTTAATCCCTTCCTACCCTAATGTTTTAAATCTGCTTTGGGCTTTGAAACAGTGTTCTTTCAAATCCCCTCCATCTTTTGTCACGTCAACCCAGTAATTGTTCTGTGAGTCCCAACAAAAATTAGAAAGATTCTAAAAGAGTAACTCTGATTCTAAAGCATCATCTCCTAAGGGAGACATAGCTGTAATCACGGAGCAATCAGTTACAGACAGGTTCTTCTCATTCAGGCAAGGGGAATAGCTTCTAGATGAGATAAGAAGGCAGTATTCACCCTGCTGCCAACCAGTGAAGGGGAGACTCCCTGCGTGACAGGCCTTGCATTTTCCTTGCTACAAAGCCTCCTTCCATTAGTACAGTTGCAAACAAACCCTTGACAGATGTTTTATTTCACTAACCGTGGGCACAGATTATTTATCTCAGGGGCAACGAGACAGGAGCAGAGAGTTGTGAGGCTGCGGACAGCTGTGTTAAGAGGTGTGAGTGCCCTCGGTGCAGATGTATTGGAAAGGCCTCACACGCTGTATAGGAAATCTGGCCTGAGCTATCTGTGCAGATTGCAGGAGAGCAATGGAAGGCCTGTGTAAAAGCTTGGGAAGCAGCACAGACATCGTATGTCGATCAGCGTCGCTAGCATCACATATGGACGGGAAGGAGTTAGGCAAAAACTGATTCACCCAAATTATCAAGCTTATCTCTTTCATGGGCACTCATTGCAAGAAGGGAAAACGACTATAAAATTATTCTATTGTATGCTGATCGCAAACATTAACTGGAGTTAAATTGAGCAGCCAATACACCAGGAATCAACAATTCCCAAAGGTCAGCTTATAATGCTGCCTGGAAATGGATGGTTTATGTGTAAGAAGATCAATGAAATCTTTAGTCTAAGAGCTTTTGACATTGACAGGTATCGTTCCATCAGGGAAATTCTCTGAAAATAAAGTGTTTCATAAAATTTCTAATTCTGTCCATGCTGATCCGCTCCCTATTTAAACTAAAATAAAACAGGGTTAGTTTTAATTATAAAATATCAAGTGCGCCTAGAATAGAAAAGGCCTATTCCCTTTTACTTTAATCACTAGGTGTATTATACATTGTCAAGTAGAATGGTAGGAATCCTAGCTCCTATCGCCCTCTGGGTTATGGATACTTGCTCCTCGTTAATAGGTTTGTGATTTTGAAACCAAATGCCTTTTCATCCGCTGCCTCCATCCAAACAATTTACCTCTAGACATTTATTATCTCCAGACCTCTAATTTAGCTCTGGGCCATCCCTGCTATTATTAATAATATTATTAATCACTTCACACTGCTATATTTGTGCCGGGACACAAATGGAATCACCAAGCATTAGGGTAGTTCCTGGAAGGTCACAGTTGGTTACCTACTAGTCAGGACAGAAATTTAAGTTTCATAAATCATAGCTAGAGAACAGAGGACAGGAAAAGCCAGTGCATTGCTTCTTAGAGACTGACACCTGCACTTGGAGAAATGGGTTTTTATGAATTATTCTCCATCATCATATGGAAAATTAAACTCTGTGTCACAGAGGGTGGTTGGCAAAAATGGTAAGCTTGTGAAAAAAAAAACCTAGATGAGAATCCAATTTACCATCAAAACTATACCAACGTAAGAACACAACATAGCCTCAATACATACACATCGTAAGTCAATGTGCATTTTGGTAAGAATTTTACCATAGCAACAGCATGCAGTCATAGAGAGAACACATCACAGGAAGAAAAGGCTTTCTTTTCTTTCTGGCCTTGGAAAGAATGGCATATTAAGCAACAAAATGCTCAATATCATGTATTGTAAAGTAGACAGCACAGCACCTGGCAAAATCAAGATAATCACAGCAGAACTCTGCATTCCCACGCCACTTACTGGATGACAAAAATCTCCTTGCGTCTAAAGAAAAATGAAGAGTATCTGGAAGTAAAGATTCATTATTCATTGAGGGCACAAGACTACATTATCTTCTATTTGCCACTATGGGAACATGAACATTGGTTGTCTTACAGTTCATTCTGTTGGTGAGGAATTGTACTAAAGACTCAGATATTTTTGCAACTGTTTACAAAGAGATCATAAATTTAGAACAGATGTAAAATTAATAATCAGGATCTATCAAGCAATGATGGCAATCTATGTGCAAATGATCTTACATTTAGTTTCTTGTGTCAATTATTGTTTATTTTATTTTGAATCAGCATCCAACTATGTAGGTCTGGCTCACGTGGCATGCACTACGTAGACTGTATTAGCTTCCGATTCAGAGATCTGCCTGGCCTTGCCTCACAGGTCCCAGGATTAAAGGCTTGCACCACCAAACCAAGCAGATTCTTACTCAAGCCGGAATGAAAATTGCACTTGTACAGTTTCCTAGTTTCTGCAAGTAATAATAAGTAAAACTTGCATGTAATAATAGTAACTATTATGTTGCTAATTTCTATGTATGATAGTGAAGTGGAATAGTTTTTAATTTTACAAATACAAATAATAGTAACAATACCCAGTGCATGTTGATATACAGCTTACCAAGGACATGCATACAATTACATTATTTATTAAATTATATTTTTAAGTAATGGAGATGACTTCAAGATAGGTTAGACAAGCAGTATTTGACTTAGTTATTTGCCCAGAACTTTTACTTTTACTTTTTTCTTCTTCTTATTCTTCTTTCTTTCTTTCTCCCTTCTTTCCTTTTTTCCTTCCTTCCTTCCTTCTTTTTTGTCTTCCTTCCTTCCTTTCTTTTTTCTTTCCTTTTATTTTTTGTTTGTTTGTTTGTTTGTTTTGTTTAGAGACAAGATCTTAGTAAGTTGTACTTGCTGGCCTTGAACTCTGACTAAGGATTTAAAACAATTTCTTAGCACATCTCTTAGAATTCTCATAGAATCAGCAAGTACTAATTTGTATATTTTTTTTTACTTCATTGGGAAAGAAACATACAATGTGGAGAATGGATCCTCAAACTCGTTAGGATGCAGAGTGGAATGTAATTAAAGAATGAACATTTATACAATGAGTTTTGCAACAGAAGTACACAGTAGAATGCATAAATATTAAATGACTTCATAATGTAAACTCAAGCCTACAGCATTATGCACCACTAAGCATCTTGACTTGGTTTATATCAACCATGTAACTCCTTAGAATTAATACAGTCTTTACTGATTAGTGCTTTCTCTTGGACAGGTGAAGAGATAACAGCACTGAGAATAGGTGCAAGCTCATTTGAACAAGAAAATTCTGGCAGTTTGGAAGGATGTACCCATGACCTGGGCAGCAAACAAATGAGAACTGGGTAGGTTTCAAGGAAGCTGAGCTCCTTCCTACACAGTTGGCAATTGGTATAAGGTAGCCAGCAATTTCGGGAGAAAACCTAATCTCTTTGACTCTTCATTTCCAGAACTAAACTATCATTTCTGACTTGGAGCACACTTAGATTGTGAAGCATCTCAATGACTTCCAATGTTGTACTCCACTGATAACCAGCTCCCATGCAAATATGTCTAATGCACTAATATTAAGTTATTAATTTTTAGCCTTGCCTAATGTATTAGTGACTTTATTAACATGAAAATTTTAATGATTTTCTGTACTAAATCCAGCAAATCATATTTGTTATGGGTCATTGGTACATATAACTCTTTTTGTATTGTTTCAGAATGGATTTCAGAATGGAAGGGACCCAAACTTGTGAAGGACACACAGCAATGAATAAGGGAAAGAGAAGGAAAAGAAGGGGGTAACTACAGAAGCTCAGCTGATTCCTCACGGAGGATTTTTATAAGATAAACTCTGTAGTCCTACACACAAAATGGTGAAGTGGGATGAATGGAAATTAATATTTTCAATTTCATTATTATTCAAACAATGATTTTCTGTGATACAGAAATCAAACATATTTAAAATATTATTTTGATCTTTTATGTCTTAACAAATAGCATGATATACAGATAAAATAGCATGAAGCAGGAAGATCAACAAAGAACCAAAGGAAAATAAGCACACACTTGAATTAAAAATGCCCAGTAACAAAGAATTGGTAGAGACCTGGCCTACATTTCTATGATTCAAATTCTCTCTGTAACTGCCAAGTTGGTCCTTACCAGAAGAAAAAATCAACAAGAAAACCACACAGTGTCCTAGCTGTGTTGAATGCTAAGAAGTAGAGAATGGTTACACTGTGCAAACACACCATGTTCAGGAAAGGAACCCCAGCACCTACATCCATGAGGAAAAGTCACCTCAATGAGTGCTCTTTCTCATGATAACTTCACCCCAACCCACACTCGGTACTGTATTGAACTTCTCAAGATCTGCCTACTGTGGATTTCTACCAGTTCAATAAAGATGCTTCAGGACAAAATAAAAATGGTCTCAAAGAATTGTTGTGGCCTTCCTGTGATTCACAGCAGGATGGCAGTATTCCCCTATATATTTTCAAGCCACTCTAATTAATATCTCTGAGAGAGTTGAGGTTATTCCCTTATACACATTCAGAAGGACTGTGGCCAGCCTGGCTTCGTGGGAGACACATAGGAATTGAGAAAAGAGTGCAGGAAGAAAGAGGACAACTGCTGAATTTGGGTTGGTCCTCTAGAGAGCCAGGAGGTGAGCTGGAGCTGAGGATGCTCTAGCATTCTGATAATATGGTTTACTGTGGCGGCTGTGTTGGGAATCCATTTTTCTTCTACATATAATTTTGCTTATATAAAGACAAACAAACAAGCTACATATTACTAGGTAACATACAATTCCATACAAAAGCCTTAAAAGCACCCTCCTTTTGATTGCAGTAGAATACAAACAGTGATCAATTTCTAAAAGTTAAAAGGTTATCTCACACATGAAATGTCCTTACATTGTAGTAATACTCAAAAAACTTTCGTTTCCTAGAGTTTTGGAGGTCCTCCCTAAGTAGCACATCTTCTATACATGAGAGCCGTATGATCACATAAATAAAGACCAAGTTTGAAAGGTAGTAACCACACATTGCTTTTGGTGCTCAACATTTTAATGTGCCCTTGTAAAAATTAACTATAACATGTAATATGTCAAGAGGCTTTGCCAAGGCCTTGGAACAATCATGTACTTATAAGAACCTTGTGGCGTTGGAGCTCACATAAGTATACACTTAAGAAAGTCTCGTGACAGCTTTTGTTAAGTACTTAGGGAATTATCTTGTTTGATAAGCTCTTAAAATGTGCTAATATTATGAACAGTATGAATGCTTTTCAAAAGAATTAAACTTTTTATTTTTTAAAAAAAGTTAAGCTGCAATGTCACTCATTCGGCACACATGGTGACATTTTTTCTAAAGGTAATATGCTTTTTATGTTGCGTTGGTTTCTAAATTCTAAGTAGGTTTATATAAATGGCACATACAGTTTGGACATTTATATAATTTTATGCTGAAAGAAGGCACTATAAATAGAGCTCTCATAAACGGTAATAAATGGTATAAACAACAGCAAGCTTTTAGAAAGCATAATTAAATTAAGCTTATGGTAAATATTTGTGGACATTTCTAGAAAAATCCAAGTTAGAAAATCTTTTATATGAGAAGAATTATGAAATAAAATGTTGAAGATTTAATGCGTAGAAATATTTCATCTCAGGGAAAACGTCTCGTTTCAGTACCATAGTCCAAGCAAGGTTCACACTGAACTCAAATAAAACTGAGTCTCTGCTTAGCAGGGAGAAGTGTGTAGAAGATGGAGGTTAGCCTTTGAAAGAAGATCTCTGTGACCTGTGTAAACTGGAGCCCCACAAACACTTCCAACAAGCATAGGTCAGAAGAGGGTCATGGCTCCAGGCCCTCTGAACCACGGCTTGCCCAGAGGAGTGTGCTCACCGCGTTAATCTCTCGTCCTTCAGTTCCAAGTCTGCCACCGTGATGAGCTGGTCCAACTTGAATTTAGTATCAATGATCTCTGCCTCCCGAGGAGAGTATGTACCACCTTCTTTCTGCTTCTGTCTAATTCTGAAACAAGGGCAGGGTTATCAGTGCAGGAACTATCACAGAAAGGATGGTAGATTAGGTACGGTGTTTTTCTTTCTTTCTTTCTTTCTTTCTTTTTCTTTTTTTCTTTCTTTCTTTTAACAAAACCATTCAGACAAATAATTCTTTTGCTCTCTGTGACCCACCCCTTCCCTCTTTAGTTTCTCCTCATTTTGTCACAAAAGGAAAATAAAATGGAAATATCTAAGATTCTATCAGTGCTAAAAATCAGTTAGCTATTGTTTCTTATAATGGAATATTTTACATGCATCAAATATATAAGATGGATTTTAAATTGTCTCATTTAATTTTTATGGGAATATGAGGTGTAAAATATTATCTCTATTTTATAATCAGAAAACTCAAGTTTAGGTTCAGAACTGGGTAATATGACCCTGAACACCTAAACGAATCATTGGATTTTTTTGTTTGATTGTTTGCTTGTTCTGGGTTTTTTTAAAGACAGAGTTTTATTTCATTTTATAGTTCTGGCTGGTTTGAAACTCTATATTTAAACCCGACTGGCCTTGAGCTCAAAGGAATCTTTCTGAGTCTGCATCAAGAGTGGGGTCTTGGGGGTGGGGTGGAACGGGGGTAAGGGGAGATGGGGAGAGGAAAGGGAGAAGGGGAGGATGGGGGAACTTGGGGAAACAGGATGATTGGGATAAAGGAAGGTTGGATAGGGGAGCACGGAAGCACAATTCTTAGTTAAGGGAGCCACCTTAGGGTTGGCAAGAGACTTGAACCTAGAGTGTCTCCCAGGAGCCCAAGGCGATGTCCCCAGTTAGTTCCTTGGGCAGCTGAGGATAGGGAACCTGAAATGACCCTATCCTATAGCAATACTGATGAATATCTTGCATATCACCATAGAACCTTCATCTAGCGATGGATGGAGATAGAGACAGAGACCCACACTGGAGCACTGGACTGAGCTTCCAAAGTCCCAATGAGGAGCCAAAGGAGGGAGAACATGAGCGAGGAGGTCAGGACCGCAAGGGGTGCACCCACCCACGGAGACAGTGGGGCTGATCTATTGGGAGCTCACCCAGGCCAGCTGGACTGTGACTGAAAAAGCATGGGATAAAACCGGACTCTCTGAACATGGCGAACAAGGAGGGCTGATGAGAAGCCAAGGACAATGGCACGGGGTTTTGATCCTACTTCATGTTCTGGCTTTGTGGGAGCCTAGCCAGTTTGGATGTTCACCTTCCTAGACATGGACCGAGGCGGGAGGACCTTGGACTTTCCACAGGGCAGGGAACCCTGACTGCTCTATGGACTGGAGAGGGAGGGGGAGAGGAGTGGGGGGAGGGGGAGAAGAGTTGGAGGAGGGGGAGGGAAATGGGAGGCTGGGAGGAGGCGGAAACTTTTTCTTCCTTTTCTCAATAAAAAAAATTAAAAAAATAAATAAACATACCGTGATTTCTGTAAAAAAAAAATAAAGAGTGCTAGGATTAAAGGAATGAGCTCCCACCAGCCCAAAGACTTTTTAATTTAAGGCCTTTCTCTACTCATTTATCTAAGGTATGGTGTGATACATTACAAGACACTAATTTGGATCTGTGTTAATCATTAATATTTTCATGGGTTGTGTATGAAAAATATTGATATCTAAGATGATATCAAGAGCATGAAATGTAGCCCCATCCGCAGTTGTGTATGAAAAATATTGATATCTAAGATGATATCAAGAGCATGAAATGTAGCCCCATCCGCAGAGGCACTATATATCTGAGAAGTATGTTCAAAATGTGTAAGGGTGAAGAAAAACATTGAAAACTCATGAGGCAGTGCTTGACTCCTTGATAAGGTATTTTGCGTGATTATTATTAGTAATATTTGGAGAACATAGAGAAATCCAGTTTGACTTAGATGCTCTGGAGCCAGAGTGGGGAAGAGAGCACACTTTAGATGAGATGAACTAAAACAGAGTTTCAGAAATCGTAACACTTGATGTTCACCCAAGAAAAATGCTCTTTGGCTGAAAGAAGATGCTGGAAAGCTGTATTGAATAGGAGAGCCCTTCCTGCCCATACAAGGGTTCATCTTGTAAGAAGTCAGGAGGTCAAATGCAGTTTTGGAGCAAATGATTTGAACACTGACGTTGAGTACTTCTTATTGGCAAGGCCCATAACTTGTACAACATACTTTCTGCATTTTCTTGTTGTTTGACGGTTTTCCTTCATATTGAGGCATTTTGATAATGTGCCACAACTCTTACTAAAATGTAAATTCTTTCTAATTGTCTAGAATAGTGGCTTCCCCTTGTTATCATCTGGAAGAACCAAAAACCAGCCTCTGTTACAAAGAAGATGTTTTTTAAAGGAGACTTTCAAATTATACATTTAAAGCTGACTTGACTCAAGGTGAAAAAGGTGGCAGCATGTGACACCCAACCTACACGGACAATGTTCTGAGTTAAAAATTAAGCCCATGGAGCAATTTAGAAAGGTAGTAGGCCAGTTATTTTCACAAATAAAAACTCTTATCTTGGCAGTTTCTCGGGTGAACCTCCATTGTAGGGGACTGAAGAGAGATCTCCCCTGAGGTTTTATAGGAGAAGGACAGGGCTAAAAGTGTTGAGAATCAGAAGAGAGATGCTGAGAAGCAAATATCTGCATGCAATTAAGAGAAGGGAAGGATGTGTGAAAGAAAAAAAAAAACCCAATAGGAATGAACGTCTTTAACAGTTGGCCCTTAGGTAAGAAGTTTAGAACTTACGCACCTGATTGAAACAACTTAACCCTACTCAGACTCACTTTGTGAGTGTGTGTGTGTGTGTGTGTGTGTGCGCGTGTGTGCGTGTGTGTGTGTGTGTGTGTGTGTGTGTGTGTGGCCTGAAACCACCATGTTCTGTTTCATTTATCTTATTGTCTCCAAATTACAAATCGATCTGCTGTGGAATAATTCTCCTGTACACTGTGAAGATGTGTTGGTCTCATTGTTAATAAAAAGGCTGGTTGGTCGATAGCTAGACAGAATTTTCAGGGCAGAGAGAACGCTCAGAAGGAGTGAGGAACAGAGGAGTTTTGAGTCGGAGGGCAAAGAATCACCGTGGGAAGTTCATAGACGAGGTCAGCGAGCCTTAGGGCAGCAGATAGATAATAGAAATGGGTTAATTTAGGTTATAAGAGCAGACTGGAAACAAGCCTAAGCTAGCTGAGCTTTTACAATTAATAATAAGTCTCTGTGTGGTTACTTGGGGAGCATCTGTTGAGACAAAGCTGATTCGTGGTCTAGATGGAAAACATCACCTCCTCCAACCTCCATTTGCCCTCTGTGATAATCCACTGAATCTTGATTGCTTTTTCTCCTTTGCCACCTGCCAGGATGCTAAACTTTGTCCAGAGTGGCAAAGTAAACTGAGCAGGCAATGGGTCAGGGAGTTACTGTTTTTCTGGCCTCTAGTACTAAATGTTTTATTTTATTTGATTTGATTTGATTATTGAGACAGGGTCTCACGTTTCAGCCTTTGTTTGCTTAGAATTCACTAGATAGATCAGGTTGATCTCAAACAAACAAAGATTGCCTCTGCTTCCCAAGTGCTCAGATTAAAGGCGCACACCACATACCTGACAGGTGCTGAAATTTTAATGCTCCATGTGGGGACCTGGCAGCCCACCTGAGGAGTTCTCAATGCTCCTCTGCCCATCTCATTAGCCAACCATTCCACAAAGCCCTCATCTGCCCAAACCATTCTTATAAATGAGATACGTCAGCAATCAACCTTCCCACCTTCCGATAAGGATGGGTAACGTCTGCAAAGAGCCACTTTCCCCCTGACATGCTTCTTTGCCACGGAAAGGTTGCATATGCTTCTAATAGTCATCCCATGACAACGTTTGGGAGAAGACCTCATGGCTCTTAGTTTCCTCGTTCTGTCTCCCTAGTCTAACGAGACTCACTGCTCAACTGCACTCTCAGCTCTTGATTCCTTTTAATTCTCTTTCACTCCTGTTCTCTCTGGTATTTATATCGAACATTTCCTATCAAAATAGCAGAATTTACTTCTTTAAGGCTAGATGTGTTTAATTCATAATGCATTGCATACTTCAAAACTTTGTAAAATATATTCCAGGCAGGTTGGGCGCTTTAAAAATTTAAGAAAAAATAAATGTAAGTGTTTCCCATTTGGATAATTGCTGTGGTTTCTTGATTGGACTATGACAGATGTAACGCCCACGGAGCATTTGCGACACATCTCACCTGGCAAAGGCAAAAACAGCTGTTCCAAGGAGGATTATTGAAAGGATACACAAGGTGACTGACAGGATGATCTCGACAGTTCTTTCTGAAAGTCCTTCACCTGAAAAAGATCAAACACGATGATTAACATTATACTGGAGTTCTGTCCTGAGTCTCAAACCACACAGACTGCTTCTCAGCCTAGTACTTAAGAGAGCCAGGGAAACAAATTGCATTTGCTGTCTCCTCCTCTCCTCTTCCTCTTCTTCCTTTTAATTTGGAGGGTCAGTTCTTAATTTTTTTCTTTCCCCATACAATTGTTTATTTTACCTCTGTGAGCTCAGACAGGCTCATGGATTTATAATCTCATCTATATGATAACTGCTTATTTTTTTAACTAATAAACTCCAGACTTCTATTTACCTACCAGATTTTTTTTTACTGAGACTTATGGTTATAATTTCAAAGTCAGTACATACAAACGGTGCTGTTTTCTCTTTTTAACTGAATCCTCCTCTCAGTTGAAGAAAACTCCATTACTGTAGTTGCTCTGATAAGAAAGCAACCTTTATATCACATTTGACTCTCTTGCCTTGATAATATACTCCCCATTGGTAATATCATGTGTGTGTATTTATGTATATATGTATGGTTGTATAGTAACAGTGTGCTTTTTAATAAATAAAATCATAGTCTCAATGTGAGAGAAAGAAAAATAAAGTAAGTTCCAAGAATCATTGGAATGGAATTATAGGCATTGTAAGCATCCCGATGAAGTTGCTGGTTACCTAACTCTTCTTTATAATGTAGCAGGCACTTTAAAAAGCACTGAACCTACTCTACAGCCCCTGGTCACATCATTTTTTTTTTTTTGCAGAGGATTGTTCAATAATATCTCAAATGATTTGTTATAGAATGAATACATATATCTCTCTAACTCATATGGGAAAGTTTTTACATTCATATGCTGTACTGGGGGAAATTTTAATTGATATGATTTATAATTTTGCTATAAAAATGTTTCAGTTCAATGACAAAATAAGTTCAAGATCTTTAAAATAAACAAAGATTCATGTTTTATCTCTCTCCTCTAGATTGGTGATTATAAAATGGTGATAAGTTCCTGTGGCTACTGGTAAAGTTGAATGAATACTGAGTTTTAAATAGTCATCAGAATTTCATAGTCCCTAGAATATGAAGCTCCATTTAAAGGATGCTATAAGAGCAAGTGTCTCATATGATATTAACTGTACCTCCTCATTTATTAAACCCCCCGTGCTTTGTTTTATGAATTTTTAGCAAGCTACATATAACGAGATATTCTTTTTTAAATTTATATATTTACTCTTTAAAAACTATTTTCTCGGATTTTACATGCCAATCCCAGTTCCCACTCCCTCCCCTCCTCCCATCCCCTCCACCTCTCTCCCAACCCCCCACCCCATCCACTCCTCAGAGAGGGTATGGGTTCCTATGGAGATATTCTTGTCAAAGGAAACAGGAAGGTGAATAAGGAACCTCGTGGATCGGGTGATGGTAAGACACGGAGCCTTAGGACAGTTTTCAGAGACCACAAAATGAAATCTCAGACTAGATTGCCATTTCAAAGCACTGGCTCATGTGAGGAAATGACATGTAATATATTAATAAACAGCGTGTAATCCTCTGAGCACATGTGCTAAGTGCCCTCAGGAGGAGATACAATGTACCGTGATTGTAGGGTACACTTGCTGGATTCACCGCGATGCAGGAATGAGGTCATTTCTCCAAATCCTGTCATACGAAGTGGGATTCTTTTACGTGGTATTACTCATAATATACCAAAGCCATTTCCTCCCTAGTCTTGGCCTCTGTTAATTAAATGGCTTCATTTCAGTAATATATTCTAGCACTGCAGTTTAGCAATGTATAATAAAAAGCGCACATTTCTCATAACTGTTATTGTCTGACTTAAATTAGTATCACTTAATTTTAGCACAGGGATTCAACGTTTTAAAATGAAGACTTTGAGTTAAATGAAAGGTATTATTCTCACGCTACCATATTGGCTTCATCATTCTAGGCTCTTCATTCTGTATACACGCTCTGAGAGTTAACATACGGGGAGACTGTCCTTTCTCTTATGAAATTACTAGTCTTTTAGGATATTAAAAATAACATGAAGAATTAGCTCCAGTTAATTTTATTATTTCATGATTTTTAAAGCACGCACCCACAAGTGTGGGTGTGCGCGTGCGTGTGTGTATGTGTGTGTAAGAATGTGCAAGTGAAGACAAGTCAGTAGAAGAGGACAGTTTCTGAAAATTGACCCTACTGTAAGTTGTATATCACACTGAGGTAGTCAGGCTCGCCCAGTAAGCTAATATACTCAGACTTATCTTGCCAAAACTAATATCAATATTTTTGAAATATGGTTATATAGAAGGGAAACACGATAAGGGTTTGAGGTGATGCATCTGCTAACTGGCATGATTCAGTATCCTATTCAGTATTCCCTACATACATCATGGCATCATTGCAAAGCACAAATAGGCATTGTTCTAATGGTCAATCAGTTCATTTAAAAATAAGAATGCCCTAAAATGCTCTACAAGAACATTTTCCTACAGTCAGAGAGACAAAATTTTGAAAGGAGAAAAACAGTGCTCTTCAGAATGTGAAAAAACAGTCATTTATTCATTGTTAAAAAAAATTAAAAGCTATTGTCAAATCTTTGTTCAGAAACCAAAAGAGAATGAAATACACTTCAAAAACATGCTTATTTCTGAAACGCTAACCTTAAAAGCCAAGACACAATGGTAAAGAAACGAGAACAGCTAGAAATATCTTAAAACGCTGAGATGAGAAAGGGGCCCAGCACAGCAAGCAAGCAGAGGCATCAGTCTCTGGCACAAGGAAATTGGAGGCGGCATCAGGACATGTTGGGTTTTTTTGTTGTTGTTTTTTTGTCTCTTTTGTCTTCCCCCATGATGTTGTACAGTAGTTAATAGCATGACACTGGCCAGAGTCACACTGCCTGGATTGGAAAGCTGATGCCGCCTATGCCTTTGCTAGGTTAAAACCCACTGCGTCAGGTTTCTTGCTTATGGGTTAGTATTATCTGTAGCAATGCATGCTACAGAGTTCAGAGTGGACACAGGGTTTGATTTCTAAGGCCACTTCCCAGTGTCGGGTTTCCTCATTAGTAATCATTTCATACTGGCACAGCCATTCCCTAATCTGAACAAATCTCTCGGTTGATTTATAAAGGAGGTATTCATTAGCATTGCCATTGTAGAAATAGGATTTCCAAAGTTAAATACTTTAAGCACATTCATAGCTATCTTGAGGTATCTAAAGTCAACACATATGAATAGCATAGTAAATATATCTGTTTGGCTGCGGAGTTTGTGAGGTTTGTGCCACACCAACACTGTCTTACTAAGTAGATGAACATTCCCTCTGCTTATGGGTGACCTTGCAAAATGTGATCAGTGGTGCAGATGGCATAGTAATTCTCTCTTTCTCTCTTACACACACACACACACACACACACACACACACAAAATCTTCCTCCCCCTTCTCTTTCTCAGCTTGAATACACCATGACATGTTTTGCACAGTAATTTAATGGTACGTGTTATGACAGCAGAAAGCCATCAGAGAGTCCCTTTGCCATGGGCTTTAGGGTGTCTTCTTGCTCAACTCTGACAAGGGCCCTGCTAGGTACAGAAAGGGATGTCTGGCTTTCAAGTCACAGAAACCTTCAGCTATTAAATCTTAGAAACCACACATTGCCTACACACAGCCTCCTCAAACTCATATGCCTTAGGAGGAAGATTAAAAAAGCTGGAGAGAGTACATGCTGTAAAAGTAAAATTATGTCATCATTGAAAATGAGAATGCTAGGACTCAATCTAACGTGAAAACAAAATCAATTAAATACAATTAAAGTAAGGTGTATGTCATTTCCCAGTTACTACTACATGTTATAAAGAGTTCTCTCAATGCAAGATAGTCACTAAATTTTAACCCTTTTAGTTAGTTGGTATAAGATGTTTTTTCTTGGCCCTTATTTTCAGTTCCATATGCTAACACCCATGAGAAGAACAGTCTTGGCAAATCTCTCAAAATTGAATTATTAGTTGATAGGCTATTCAGTTAAGTGTTTGTTGCCGATGGTATGCAAATATTACTAAATGAATGCTTATCTGCCCATGATTGCATAACCTTGAATGGGAGCTATCCTCCCTCCATGAAGTCTAGGATTACATTCATGCATATGTCTTCAGCAGGCTTGTCGGCAGCGCTGGGTTCCACTGGTCTGCTGTAAGTGATGCCATCTGTCCTGACTGATGCACGGCATACCTGGGACAGAAAACGACTCAGGCTTCCGTTGTCTTCATCTGGTGATGCAAAGGTATTCTTGCAAATCCATGTCTCTTTGCTTGCCCCCAGGTGCTCAGGGATCCGTTCCATCCATGGGCATTTTCTCACCACAGAGACAATCAATGTTATTTCCATTCCGAGTCCTTCTACTTCATCTTCTCTGCCGTGCTCTTTTGCCAGGCGTCCTTTTTCTACTCCATGGCCTCTGTTAATGGCCTCCTCTTGCATCTGTCACTGTTCCGATAGCCATTTAAACATTACAGGGCAAAAGCCAATTATAAAACCACTATCCATCAAGAGGGAGTCCCCAAAAGGTCAGTCTAAGAAAGCGTTCAATAGGCCTTCCTTACATGGCTGATATATGAATATTACACTGAACTTTGAGTCGTTGGATAATGGGTTCCTTCTTGGTCACTTACCAGTCCATTGGGACTCAGTTTGCTCTGTCTGGTCTATGTCTCCCTGGTCACTGCTTTTGTGGCCTTTGTGAAAGCTTCATCTTTCATCCTGCATCATTCACAGGCTGAAGGTGCCCTCCATTTATAGGGCACATAGGAATTAGTTCTGGATGATTTGGTAAAAGTAGTCATCTTTCCAAACACAAACAATATGTGTTTCTGAAACTGGAGCTTCTTTAGCCCCCTCCCTTTGTTGCAGTATACGAAATGAAGAGAAAGCCATTGCTGACAAGTGTCCTTTTAAATTTTTTAATTGATTTTATTGAGCTATACATTTTTCTCTGCTCCCCTCCCTTCCTCTCCCCTCTTCTTCTACCCTCTACCATGGTTCCCATGCTCCCAATTTACATAGGAATTCTTGTTTTTTTCCTACTTCCCATGTATATTAGATCCATGTATGTCTCTCTTAGGGTCCTCATTGTTGTCTAGGTTCTCTGGGTTTGTGAATTGTAAGCTGGTTTTCTTTGCTTTATGTCTAAAAACCACTTATGAGTGAGTACATATGATATTTGTCTTTCTGGGTCTGGGTTACCTCACTCAATATGATATTTTCTAGATTCATCCATTTGCCCATAAATTACAAGATGTCATTTTTTTCTGCTGTGTAGTACTCCATTTACACATGTTTTCCTTATCCATTCTTTGGTTGAGGGGCATTTAGGTTGTTTCCAAGTTTTGGCTATGACAAATAATGCTGCTATGAACATAGTTGAGCACATGTCCTTGTGGTATGATTGAGCATCCTTTAGATATATACCCAAAAACGGTATTTCTGGGTCTTGAAGAAGGTTGTTTCCTAATTTTCGGAGAAATCGTCATACTGATATCCAAAGGGGCTGTAACCAGTTTGTACTTCCACCAGCAATGCAGGAGTGTTCCCTTTACCCCACATCCTCTCCAGCATAAGTTGTGATCAGTGTTTTTGATCTTTGCCATTCTTACAGGTATAAGAATGCCCAGAAAAATTCTTCACAGACCTCAAAAGAACAATAGTCAACTTTATATGGAAAAGCAAAAAACTCAGGATAGCCAAATAATCCTGTACAATAAAGGAACTTCTGGAAACATCACAATCCCTGACTTCAAACTCTACTACAGAGATATAGTACTGGAAACTGCTTGTTATTGGCATAAAAACAGACAGGAGGACCAATGGCATCAAATCAAAGATCCAGATATTAATCCACACACCTATGAACACCTGACTTTTGACAAAGAAGCAAAATATAAAAAATGGAAAAATAGAAAACATATTTAACAAATGGTGCTGGCATAACTAGATATCAACATGTAGAAGATGAAAATAGATACATGTCTATCAACATGCACAAAACTCAAGTCCAAATTAATCAAAGACCACTTCCTAAATATAGCCCCCATAGTACAGACACTGAGAGAAACCATTAATAAATGGTACCTCTTGAAACTGAAAAGCTTCCGTAAAGCAAACGACATGGTCAACAAGACAAAATGGCAGCCTACAAAAATGGGAAAAGATCTTCACCAATCCCACATCAGACTGAGGGCTGTTTTCCAAAATATACAAAGGACTCAAGAAATTGGCCATCAAAAGAACAAATAATCCAATAAAAAAAAAATGGGATACCGACCTAAACAGAAAACTCTCAGCAGATGTATCCATAATGGCTAAAAGATACCTAAGGAAAAGCCCAACATCCTTAGCCATCAGAGAAATGAAAATCAAAACACTGCCAAGTATCTTGAAACTGTGTTCTATATTATGCCTTTTAGAAAAATGTAAGAAACCATGTCTTCGGACTACATGGTTCCTGATTTTTTTACTGCCCCCCCCTTTGTAGGGCAGCTTGTAGTTTTGAGAATTTTTCAAGGTAAAACATTATTATATGATTTCTCACTTATAAAGAATTTTATAGTGTAAGCAATATAAAGAACAAAATACTTTATTATTTAGCATATCATCAAGAAATGAACACTTTAACAAAATTTATAGCCAGATGTGAATATTTGGAGCATCTATCCTTTAAAAGGATGTTGAAAATATCAGTTTTCCTTAAAAAGTTATCTTTAAGATACATTTGTAACCAAAGACTATGCAGCCGTGGATTATTTACCAAACATTTAATAATTGTTACCATCATATAAATACATTGATATCATAGGTAGAGGCTCGAAGGATAGCTTGGTGGATAATATGTCTGACTTGCATAGTAGAGAACCAGATTTCAGATCCCAGAGATCATGTTAAAAGATTAGTGTGCATGGTGATGGTCTGTAATCACAACACAAGACCCCTGGAGGTAACAAGATAGTTACTATCGGCAAAATCTAAAGGCTCTGAGTTCATCAAATGGCCCTTTCACAATAAATAGAGCAGACAATGATGGGAAGAGACATCAACTTCCAGCCTCCACATGCATATGAACACAAATGCATGCTCACCTGCATATACATTTGCACCCACACTCAAGCAAACATGCATATCTGCATGCACAGATACTACACATGCATACCCATAAAAAAGAAAAAGTAGCGATAAGTTAAACTACAAAATCTTACCTAGAGTTTTAATAGGGTCAGAGTAATCTGAGTCAGTAAATTGTCCCATGACATTTGTGGCTCTAAATTTGAACCTATAAAAGAAAAAAAAAGATTCATCCTAAGATAACTTTTAGGCAATAGTAAGTGGTACTGTTTTTTATTGTTTTTTTTATGAACACATTTGTCATTTATGTTTAGAAAAGCTTCTGATTTCATTTGTTAATTTTATATTCTGGTACTTTGAAGATGTTTCTGCTGGTGTTTACCAGACTTAGGAGTTTTCCAATGGAGTATTAACGGTTACATACATATATACATACATACCTACATGCATACATATAATCACGTTATATGCAAATTATGATACTTTGACTTCTTTTCCAATTTTTATTCCCTTTAACCCCTTTACTTGTCTTATTGTTCGAGCTAAGACATCAAGCACTTTGTTGAATAGGTATGGAGAAAGTGGAGATCCTTGTCATATTCCTAATTTTGATGAAAATGCTTTGAGTTTTGTTTTGTTTTGGATGACATTGGTTGTAGGTTTCCTGTATATTACTTTTATTATGCTGAAGTTCATCTCGTGTATTTCTAGTTCCACTAGAACTTTATCATGAATGGATGCTTGATTTTGTCAATGGTCTTCTTCTTTAACTAATGAGATGACATTGTGGTTTCTGTTCTTGAATCTATGTTTTAAGTTATGTTTATTGCTTTACCTATGTTGAACTATTCCTACATCTCTGGGATGAAGCCTATTTCATCAGGGGAGATGACATTTTTGATGTTTTATTTAACTCATTTTGAAAGTATTCTACTAAGAACTTTTGTTTATGTTAGTCAAAGATATTGTTTTAAAATTATACAAGAAAAACAATTTTCATATCCCATTATCTTTTCAAGGAATTATTTTGACAAATAATTATTGAAAATTAATAGTTTATTCATGAAAAATAAATTATAAGACATGAGCTTAAGACTAAGCTATAATAAGGAAAAGTCTATACTTGAATCTAATCAAATAACTAATTATCTTGCTCTCAGGCTCATTGACTTTGAGGGGACAATGAGTTGTAATTTGACCAAACTCATGAAGCAGCAGTAGTCGAAGAACATTAAGCTGATAATCTCACTCACAGATATGTTTTAATGGAACAATTTAATATAAATAACAATGTGGCTACTGTAATTAAAATATGAAGCATAGTAACTAGTGTAGCTTATTTTTGGAAATATTGCAGAATCAAAGAACAAAGATTAAGTAGAATTGTCTTGTTCACATGTATACAAATTAAAAACAATAATTGCTATTTTCATTATGTGTCTAATTGTGCTTACCCGTTTTTACAAATATAAAACACAAACAATGCAGAAGATCATCCTTGAAGACACCTGAAATTACCTAATTTGAAAACTAAAACACAACAACCATTCAAATTACAGTGCATGATTTTTCTCTAGCATTATCAAACTCTTATGATAGCATCTGTTATGAAAGGACTCTTTTTAGAAAACAATATGCAAAAACAATGAATAAGAGTAAATATAAAATTTTATCATTTTTAAAATGATGTTTAGTTCAAATAACAACCAAAATTTAAACCAATTACCTTTGATAATAAATAATAAATAATTATTTCTTTTTTATTTTAATTTTAAAACATTCTTATTTTACACGCAAATCCCAGTTCTCTCTCTCTCCCATCCTCCCACTTCCCCACCTTCTCTCCACCCCATACTCAGAGAGGGTGAGGCCTCCCATAAGGAATCAACAAAGTCTGTTACATCACTTGAGGCAGCACCAAGGTCCTCCCCTCTGTATCTAGGCTGAGCACAGTATTCCTTTATAGGGAATGGGTTCCAAAGAGCCAGTTCATGCACTAAGGATAAATACTGGTTCTACTGATAGTCGCCCCACAAACTGTTTAAGCCGTAAAACTGTCACCCACATTTAGAGAGCCTAGTTTAGTCTTCCCCAGCTGTCAGTCCCACTAGCTTGGGTCAGCTATTTCTGTGGGTTTCCCCATCATGGTCTTGGCCCCTTTGCTTATAATATTGCTCCTCCCTTTCTATGGCTGGACTCCATGAATTTGGCCCAGTGCTTAGCTGTGAATCTCTGCATCTGTTCCCATCAGATACTGAATGAAGGTTCTATGATTACAATTAAGGTAGTCATAAATCTGATTATAGAGAAAGGACATTTTGGGTACCCTCTCTACTATTGCTTAGATTCTTAGCTGGGGTCAACCTTGTGGGTTCCTGGCAATTTCCCTAGTACCTGGGAACTTCATAATGGCTAACCCCATAATGGCTCCCTTTTTCAAGGTATCTCTTTCCTTGTTCTCCCTTTCAGTCCTTCATCCAATTGGATCTTCATAATCTCTCATGTTGTCTACCCACTCCCCTTCCCCCTCCCCACTCCTTTTCTCCCCTCCCCACTCCCCTGCTTCCCTCACCACTTTCCTACTCTCCTTTCCTGATACAGAAAGACAAACACAGTATGTACTCACTCATAAGTGGATATTAGACATAAAGCAAAGGATAACCAGCCTACAATCTACAACCCCAGAGAAAACAGGAAACAAAAAGAATCCTAAGGGAGATATATGAGTCCCCCCGGAAGAGGAAGTAGACAAGATATCTTTAGTAATGTGGCATTGGGGGGTGGGCAGAACATTATTTTTCACTTGCCAAATTATTCTAAATTTTCTTACTCTAATTCAGTCAAAACCTTAATAAGGAATTTAATATCATTTTAACTAACATGCTGAAGTGTGAGCACCTACTTTTAAAAATTAGTAATAACAATAAGATTTGGAAAAATCAAGGCTAAGGTAATTATCTTCTAAACTGCCAACTTGCTTTTATAAAATAATATCTACAATTAAACAGCAAATAATATCAATGAATTCAACAAAAATTAAGAAAGCAATCATTCATATATCTGATGGGATAAAAAAAGAGAGAGAGATTGGTATTGGTATCATAAAAGGAAACCTTAATTAATTGAAAGACCACAAGACTTTCTGAAAGCCTATATATATCATTGTCTATGGTTAAAAAAAAAAAGCAAAACACTGAGATCCAACATATCAACCACACTATTAATCTAATAATTACAGAGATAACTAACTTCTCCCACATTGTGTGTTCTCTAGTGCCATATGTTTCAAACTGATTTTAAACAACTTATCACATCAAATCATACTTTCTTTCAGGATTGTATACCTTTCCCATAAATTTGTATGTCTTTGCAATGAATAGATAATGCCTTGTCCAGCTCTTCATTTCCAGTGCATGCACAATCAGGCCCACAATTCCATCACTCATCAGAAGGATGAAAGGATGGATTGGCAGATAGATGGCATACATTAATGAACTTGTAGTGTTGTGCACAGTTGATGTAAACTATACTTACAAATATTGCTTTTTCGGTTTCAGGGGGCCATTGCAAATCTTCTCTTCATTGCCAGGGATCATACAGGCATTATCAGCGCCTATCACATAGATGTCTTCATTACCACTGAACTTCGTCTTTCCCTCTATACACGGGGGATTAGGGAATCCTTCGTTTGTAAAATACGGCCTCGCTTTGTTGAAGTATGCATCATACCATTTTGTCACATTTCCATCTTGCTGAGCTAGTAGAAGGGAAAAAGAACACCCACCACAAATCACACTGAAAGTATCTTCACATCAACACAGCATTTTACGATTCCATTAGAGAATTCTAGACGCAGCAGGAGTCATGCCATGAACCATTGGGACCATTCCGTTTATGAACTTGGACAGTCGTCCATCACACAGGAATTTGAAGTACTATAGTTGTGCTGATGTAGCAAATGGAATAGTGGTTCCTAACCTATGGGTTGAGACACCCATAGAGGTTGATCGACCCTTTCACAGGGGCCACATATCAGATATTCTGCACCTCAGATAATATCATGATTCATAGCAGTACCAAAGTTACAACTATGACGTAGCAGCAAAAGTAATTTTATGATGGGGGTGTTCACTGCTACATGAAAAACGATATTAAAGGGTCACAGCATTAAGAAGGTTGAGAATCACTAAAGTACAAAAAAATGTTCATCAGTCATGTGTCACTAATGTTCATATTTCTAAAGAAACTATCAAGATTTTCTCTTGGCTCCATCCATTTGTTTGAATGACAAATTCAGATGTCATCATTATTATTATTATTGCTATTTGTACTTCATTCTGTAAATGCATCACATTTTCTTTACCCATCTTTGGTTGAGGGGCATTTGGGTGAGTGTGGTAACCCAGATCCAGAAAGATAAATATAATATGTACTCACTCATAAGTGGCTTTTAGACATTAAGCAAAGAAAAGCCAGCCTACAATTTACAACCCCTGAGAACCTAGATAACAAATAGGACCCTTAGAGAGACATACATGGGTCTAATCTACATAGGAAGTAGAAAAGATCTCCTGAGTAAATTGGAAGCATGGGGAACATGGGCGAAGGGGAGGGCCGAGGAAGAGTGGGGAGCAGAGAAAAATATGTAACTCGATAAAAATTATATAAAAAAAACAAATGACAGACAAAAGCTATAAATAAAAGGTTCTATCTTGGCCAAATCAAATTACTCCAACCAGTATGCAAAAATAGATCATATATCATGATTAGGCCTTTTCTTATTTGAGAACAGCATTTTTGATGTAAGTTATTAATATAATTACTGATAATAGTAATAGTCTATTTATAACCTTAAATTAGTTAGATAATTGATAACCTTAAATTAGTTAGAATTCTGAGTCAACTTTACTTGATAATTTTGAGTCGAACTTCCTTAGCATTTAAAAGTTCACATTCTCCAGTCTCCCAAAGTAGACTGAATCTGAGCTACCTCCTGTTTCTGCCACCAGCACTTGGACATTTTTGATTGGGCCATGATCATCATTGTAGTAGCATATCGGCATTCTGATTGTAATTGTTGTTGACGTCACGAGCAGTTTTCCTGTGGCATCATGAATAGGGATTGGCTTGGTCTTGGGTCGTGCTGGAGCTAAAAACAGTAAAATATTCTCATTTCATGCAAGTAACTGACAGAGAAAGTGACAGCACCTGCAAACTACAAGTTGTCTTTGGGTACAGTAGATGAACAATAATTATTATCTCATAAAGGTGTAATTATGTATTTGAGACTTTCCCGAGAAACTGGAGCCCAGGTGCAATTTTCCAGGCAAGCAACTCTTCTTCAAGCGATAAAAACAATCCATAAATGCTGTCACAAATAATTTTCAAAAATTATTTATATCTCAATAACACTTTTGTATATTTTGTGTGTTCTTTTTCTTCACTTTTGTTATTTGGTAGATTACTCTCCATCCTCTTCATAGTAACTTCTTTTTACTGGTCATCCATGTCAAAACCTGAATAACAGGCTCCCTTTGAGGAACGTCCATATTATCAGGTACAATTTCAGATTGATATGTAACAGACTGTTTACTATTGGGTTTTTTAAATACAGATACACCAGGTTTTCAAATTACCCTGCAAATTGGTTTCTTGTGTGAGTCTTACGCTGCCAGAGATACAATGCTAACTCTTGCTTCATAATGGCTACAGTATGTGGTACGGCTGCATAATATTTCTTCACTATTATTTCTTCAATAAGATTTCTTTATCCAAGAGCAAAAATTTACTTTTTAAAAATAGTCTTCAGCATTTTCTATAATAATTAACCTCAAACAGTTGACTTCAGTTGTCCTGTTATTTTTATAGAAAATATTCCAAATTGTAGAATTAAATAAATGTGCATTTTATGTGTGTATTGATGTTGCATATATGTAATGTATGTGCATAGGTGCACAACTGTACAGATGTGTACACATAAGTATGTACACTCTTGAGGCAGACTGAATTTGATATTTAATGTCTGCTTTGATCACTCTTGACTTTATTTCACTAGAACCGTAAAGAATCCAGCTAGTCTAGGTAGCCAACTTATCCCGGAGATCCTGAACCTCTGCCACCATAGTGCTGGGTTACAAGCAATCACTATGCCTGCTTGAGTTCTACATGAGATCTGGGAGTTTGGATCTTGGTCATGACATTTGTGTGATGAAATATTTTATCTATAACATTAGTAGATATTTTAAGATAGTTTCAAAGATATCATAATATTTAATATTTTGCCATCAATAAGCACAAAAATTCCCAAACCAATATTTTTTTGGGTTTCTCCTGCTTTCAGTTCTTCTAATAGCTGTGTATGTGTTTACATGTGTGTATACATATGCATATTTATTGTATGACAGTTACATACCCAGACTTCAATCTTTAAAAGAAAATGAAGGAAAGGATCTCTGAACAGTTTCACAAAATTTGCAATATTGTTTCCTTTTAATAGGTGAAAATTGAGCCAACAGATGTAAAATCTGAATAACAGGGTTTGAATAAAACCTTTTGAGTTGAGTATTTGACTCACTCTTTCTTGTGCATTGGATTCAAAAGCAAATCTCTTAGTTGATACACCACTTTGTTATTCTGACAAGTCAAGGTTGGAATGAGACTGGGTATGCATGCGGTTCATTGAGAGTAAAATCTGTGACAAAGGAAGAGGCAAAGCACAGGAGTAGGTTGCAAAAGCCTTCAGCTACAAATGCCTGATGTACAGTCACAGAGCAGAGAGAGGGGTTTAGTAGAAAGAGGCCTGGGGCTTTTTTTCTTTTCTGAACACTCAATGAGGTCACCAGCAGCCCTCAAGGACAAATTTCAGTAACAGGAACCCATTATCAGGGTGCCACAATGCAACTGTATATTATCTGTCAGATAAAAATTTAGCGGGACTGCTTCTAATTCAATACACCATGTAGCTAAGAAAATCACAGGTAGCACTAAAGACAAATTTTCTCTAGGGGATTCCACCACAACCCCATGCTCTTGCATCTCTCTGTGGGCTTTGGATGAAGAGTGGAGGCCAGAATCATTTTGGGATGGAGGTGGGTGAAACATGTAAAATGGGAAATTTTGATAAAACAAAAAAATTGCATACACTGTGTTTGTATATATGTGTGTCTATACAAAGGGATGCAAACATTTTTGATGGTATGGCTTCACCTCTCCTTTGTGCTTCCTAAAATCATTCTGTGAAAAAAAAATTACAGCTGAAACAACTTATGTGTTTGTATATTCCAAGATAGAGAGATATTGGTCAAAAAACTTAATGTGTATGTGTATATGTGCCTGCCTGTCTGTATATGCACAGTGTGCATGAAGGGACCTGCCCAGTATGAAGAGAGCACGGGCTTTGGAACCCAGAAGTGAAGTGAATAGGCCATTGCCACCCAAAGCAGGTGCTGCGACCTGAATCTAAGGGCTTTGAAGAAGCATCAAGTGCTTTTAACTACTGAAACACACCTCCAGAATTTATCAAATAAAATAAACAAGGCTTATAAATAAGAGCACACCTATACGTATTAGTCATTATTAAAAGATTAAATGTAAAATTGCTTCTGACAATAACTATCTCATACTCTTGATAATAACAAATTTCAGGTGTTGCTTACAGGATTTTTTTCAAATGCTCTCACTCTTAATTCTTATAATTAGCAATCTGCAAGGTAGAAAATAATAGCATCTGCACGTTCTAGACTTATGTATGTTGGGAAGATCTTCCAACGTCAAACAGCTATCAAATGACCAATCCAGGATTCAGTCTCAAGAGTTACCCAAATAGCCCAAAAGGCTTGTAGGCCAGCCACTGTACTCTGCTGTCCCTTCCAAAGAAGGGGACATTATACATCTCTTTAGAAAGACATGCTTGGTGGGATTCTACTACAAGTACCCTGGAACAAATCCTTAAGGGTTTTTTGTTGTTGCTTTCATTTTTTTTCCCTCTGTCCACTCTTCCCAACCCCCACCCCACACCCCTCTTCCCTAGATCCACTCCTCTTTTATTTCCCTTCAGGAAAAAGCAGACCTCCCAGGGATACCAACTGAACACAGCATAATAAGTCACAATAAGACTAGGCACAGACCCTCTTATTAGGACTGGACGAGGGTTTTCTTAAACATCTTGGGACCTTTTTTTTTCTTTCATTTTTTAATATTCCCTTATGTGATAGAAGTAGCAAAAAAAATGCTTGATTTCCATATCTAGGCAGGCATTTTTTGGTCATATGGACTTAAATTCCGCTTTGGGGTCTTATGGTTATTTGCCAGAGGAGAACTTCACTAAAATACCTGCCAAAATAATGAAGCAGTAGATCTAGGTTAAAGTTAAAATTATAAGGTTGGTTATGTGGGGGTTTGGTAGTCACCTGAGCAAAATCCAACTCCTAACAAAAACAGAGATTTTAAAATACTCTCTTTCCAATAAAAATAAAGTTTAGGTGACAACCTTTAAGACAGACATTCTCTTCAACAGTAATTCATGTCTTCATTTTGATGCTTAAACCATACTTTTAATATATACCCACTATTGCTTAATATACATGCACATCACATGCATACACAACAAGCAAAGGTTGGCCTCCTGCACGTGATTCAGATTACAATCACCATCTGGTTAAAAGCAAACAACAGTTTAATGGAAGGCAGTTCATTTGTACCTTTAATATCCATGGTTATTCGCATCTGCACTTTTGGCCCAGCGCCAGCACTGTTGATAGCATAAACCTGAAGCAAAGAAAGGCTTTATCACAACTCCAAGCCTTCTGTCTATGCATGTGCAAGTGAGCATGGTTAAAAACAATTAAAAAAATTATCCCTTTTAAAAAACAATTGTATCTGCCTATTAATTATATTTTCTCAAACCTGCTTACTACCATAAAGATCATAAGAACATGAACGATCAAGAGTTTCTTACAATTAATATTCTGGAACTAAATCGTGAGACTAAATGCTGACAGAAAGGTCCCAGCACCAAGACCAGGATGGCTGGCTGCCATTTGAACCCATGGGAGGAAAAGAGTAGACAACCACCATGCTTATCCTACCTCATCCTCCACTCTAACATCTGTTACTTCTCTCTGTAGCCAGCACATTTTGCCCTCCTTTAAATCCATATTCAAGATCTTCTTCTTGTGTCGGAGATGAAACCCAACTCCTCCCGCCTCCCCATTTTCCTGTATTAAATCATCCTCCTGAAAGTTGGCCTTTATGCCCTTCTTCACCCCTGCCCCAAAGTATCCGATGCATAGCCTACATAATGCGGCATATACTCATAAAACATTTCTGTTTGTGTACACAGAGGGTGATTTACACAAATGGGAGTCCTTTCAATTAGCTTTGTGCTCAGGAAGCTGAAGACCCTGAGTCCCTGCTTTCACCTCATCTAGCTGAAGAAAACAAAGACCACAAGAGTAGCCCAACTTCCTTGAAATTAGTAAATACAATTTGGCATATGTAATATAGTTTCTGGAATGAACTCATTTTATATATTAATGGTCCATCCTTTCCTTATGTCAATATTTTGGAAATATTTTTGTTGAAATGAACTTATAATATAATACATGGTATATGGTAACTATATTAAATAAACAAATCTTATGAATTTTGGTTTCAATAACTGAAAAAAATTGGGGTCATTTGTAACATTTAAAAAGGAACTATTCAAAATAAATGATTTATTTCTTTAGTATATAACTTAAACTGTGGTGATGAGTAAAAAGAATGGTGAGAAAAGAGGAAGCACTTCTTAAATAATAAGATGCATAGAAGTTACTTAGACATCTAAATAAATACAAATATTCATGATAAACTTCAATATCCTAAGATGTTGACATTGAAATTTGAATTTTTCCTTTAGAGACCAGCTGTGTTTTGTTTTATGTCTTCTTTACTCTTATTTTCAGCAGTCACATTGATATAGCATTTTTTTCTATACTACCACTGTAAATAACGGTTCCTCCCAACATGTCCTGCAAAAGTTTCCTTTCCTATCCCCAAGTTTTAACTTGTGAAAGTGGACTGTGAATCAACTTTTGAAGAAGTTTCCCAGATGGCTATAGAAACGAGGATTTGAACTGGGGTTCAAATGACCACTCATTTTTCTAATAGATGTTTCATTAAACTTAACTGGAAATGCAAGAAGAACCCCCAGGAAGATAGAAAATTGAAGCAAGGAACAAATTTACCTATTATGAACAATATTCTTATATAACTAAATTGATAAGTACTAAGAATTACTTTGAGGGAGGGAAACTATCCTAGGGATTGTTATAATGGATGATAGGTTACTGAAATGTGATGTTTTTGAACCAAAACAATTTTGCTTATAATCCCTAAGGGGTGATAAAAATATTTATTCCCTTCTCAGATCTTTGACGGAGTTGAAGATTATATAATTGTAGTTACTCTCTACATTTTTTAGACTCCTTGAGATAGAATGTTTAGCAAAACTTTTGTTCTCAATATAGTTTGTTATATTTATTATTTGTTATTATTGTATATAGTTGTATTTGGTTTAGTTCTGTCTTATTTAGACAAAAAGGGGAGATGTAGGGATAAGTCCCGCCCCTTAGGGAGCGTGTTCGCCTCGGGCTAATGTTTGCCTATAAATTTGGCGAGCATGCTCCCAGCCGCCGCTTCTGCTTTCCTGGTAATTTGGGTATATGCTCATACATGTGAACTTGCACACATGTTTCTGCATGTCTCACATCCTTTATAAAATTATTATTAACATCCAGCAGAATCAAAGGCTTTAGAGAAAGAAAATGACAAAATGGCCTATTCTTGCGATTTTCTTCAAAATTCACTTTTGCATGTTCCATTTATAGTTTTCTTTAGGGCAGCTGGATTCTGCATGTCATCACTCCTTTATGTTTAATGTTCATTTCCTTTCTTTATTACTGCATCCTCGCTATTTCTAGAAAGGGTTCTTAGCTAATAGTACTTGCTGTATTTTATAAGGAAAAAGGCTGAAATGTGCTATGCAGACATGGTTCGCAGTGCTGACTTTACAAACGGGCTGGGCAGCGTCAAGTTGTGGCTGCTTACGCTGATGTTGTACGTATGTCCACCTTTCAATCCTTCTAACACTGCAATGACAGACGTGTCCGTCTTCTGGATAATGCTGAGGTTATGAATCTGGACAGCAGTCGGGTCATCGTCTCTGTAAACCAACGCTTGGTATACTTGGATATTTCCATTGGGTTGAGAAGGCGGAAGGAATGTTAACTGAAACTTTGTTACTTCATCTGGTATCTTCTGAAATGTCATATTGTTAGGTGGGTCCTTGGGCACTAGAAATGAGAAGTTGACAATTATAATTTTTAAATCACAATATAAAATGTATTTCCTTCACACTTCTAATTACACATATTACCAAAATCATGTATTCTGGAAACTAGAAAAATGACCAAGCACACTGACTTTCTTTCCTAGAAATTCCATTGGTACTTCAGTTTGTTTATTTTCCTTGTGCGGGAGCTCTGTGTTTACAATTGGAGATTAAAGCCAGAACCTCTTATTTCATCAGCAGGCCAACTTCCACAGGACATGCCTCCTCAACTCTTCGACCACTTTATTAAAAAATAAAACAGATTCATAGGAAGTTGTCACCAAGAGGATCAGAGCCCCGTGTAACCTTCCTGCAGTTCCCCGTGGTGACACTGCATATGGCTTTATTCAGCTTTATTTATATATGCCAGATAACAGGCATATATGTAATACTATTAACTAGATGACAGGCCTTGTTCTATTATCATCAGTGTTTTCATGGTTTTGTGTGTAATTCAATTTATGGAATTGTAAGCCATATATAGATTCCTGCAATTACTAACATGGAAAAGATAGAACTAGCCCATCACTTAAGAACTCTTACCTTCCATGCCTTTGTGTTTTTATTACATGCCTCCCTGTAATAGAAAGTTTTCATCTCTGTTGTCATTTCCAGCATATCAATAGTGTGATGGCTTTGAGGTGTGTGTGTGTGTGTGTGTGTGTGTGTGTGTGTGTATCTCAATATTTCAGCCTTTTTCAAAAAGCTATTTGATGTGGGATTTCCCTGTATATGCTGTAAATATGTTTTATTACCAATGGTTAACAAGGAAGCTACTTTGGCCCATGGCAGGGCAGACTATAACAAGGTGGAAAATCCAAGCAGAGATGGAGGAAGAAAGAAGGCAGTGTCATGCAGATGCCATTTAGCTGCCGAAGTTGAAAGACATAGCCAACCACCAAGGAAACCGGATGTAGAAAATGAGATAACACCACGGTCACGTGGCAATATACAAACTAATAAAAATGGGTTAATTTAACATGTAAGAGATAGCTGGAAATATTCCTGAGCCATTGGCCAAATAGTGTTGTAATTAATATAGTTTTCATGTGATTATTCAGGTCTGGGTGGCCGGGAAACAAAGGCATAGTCTCCTCCTATAGTTATTTCTCTATTTTTTTTTTCTGATAGGGAATCATTTGTGTGCCATGTTGAGCATGCAGAGGGCAGAAAGCAGCTTGCAGGATTTTGTCCTCTCCTTCCAACACGTGGATCCCTGGGACGGAGTTCTGGTTATTAGTCTTGGTGACAAATATCTGTACCCTCTGAGTCATCTTCCCAGATGTAGTCTGCAACCACAGGAGAAAGGGACAGTAGCCTTGATTGTCATCAAGAAGTGTTCCATTTTGTGGCTTAATTGATTTGTTTAACATGGAAAGCCATCTGTGCTGTTTGTAGTTTTTGTCATTCCTGTAAGGCTGACTTTACTATCCATGCATATATAAACAGAAGTTTTAGAGTCTTTCTGATCATCGTTGACTATTAATTGCTTGACCATATGGGAAGTACATGTTTAGTTTTACAAGAGACTGCCAAATATATTTCCATGTGTCTATCACACTTTATATTCCCGCTGACAAGTGTCAGAGTTCAGCTTACATCTTTGCCATCAGTTGATATTATCACTACTTTTAGAGTTATTATGTAATTCCGTTTCAGTAGATACATAGTTACATGATGTTGGTTTAATTTGCCTTTGTGCTAGGGCTAATGGTCTGGAAATCTTATCTTACTATGTGTTTATTTCCTAGCCATACCTTCTGATGGATGAAATATCTTTTTATGTCTTTTAACAGTTTTCTAATTGGATTTTTTAATTGCTGGAATTTATAAAATTCCAGTTCATTATACTAAAATAAAAACACAGCAGGACAGTTGCACATATAAATGCATTCTAGTTGCGATAGCATGCACAATGTTTGTTAAAGCCCAAGTTAGACAACATTTCAGCATGAAGAAGGGACTGGGCGCAATGTCCCTTCCCTAGCCAAGGCACTAGTGACAAGAGTTAGCTGCTGGGAAAGAAAGAATCAGTTTTCTATAAAGTTGTGAGCCATGATAAGTTGAATGCATTCCAGGAGAAGGACTTACAATCCAAGAATATTTGTGCAACACAAATTGGCCTTGATAAGATGGGGGCAGAAAAATGGCATAAAAGGGAAAAAGGTGTGCCTAGGAAGAGTTGAGGTATGGAGTCAAATATGATTAAAACTCAATGAATGGAATCCTTAAAGAAATAATTAAAATTTAAAGATGTTTTTCTTTTAGAAGACTATTTTAGGAAGGAGGACAATCATGAAGAGGAGGTCAAAGAAGTTACAGATGACCAATGTATAGGTAACTGTCACAATGACACTCATTACTCTGTATAATTGATACTCCGTGCCAATAAAACACTCCCTTATTAAAACAAAGCAAATCACCCTCAAAAAACAGTTTAGTATGTCACCAGTCATAGTAAATTATAAAATAAAAAGATACATGAAAAAACATTAGGATTACAGAGTACTGTTCTTTATATCATACCATCAAAATGGATTTGTACATCTATTGTCATCTGAATGATATGGAAACGTTACTTTTCAGCCAAAACTGTCTGTAAGGAAGACATAAGATGTGGCCTCACAGTTTAGACACTCAAATTTGGTTAACTTGGCACTTCTTTGTAGAGAGAATCTTGCAGCACCCCTCAAATGCAGACAAATAAAAGAGAGTAAAAAAGACAAGCAGGAAAATTCATCACTTTGTGAAATATCCCATGGTAAGTAGAATGCTTTACAGACAAACTAAAGCTTAGTTTGGTTTAAACAGCTATTTTTTGTACATGTTTCTACATATTTACATTACTTCAGAATTTTATCCTTTTTTTATATAGAAAGTGTTTCTGCAAATCGAGAATCAGGCTTAAAGCTGGATGAGGCATGGAATTCTCTCGATGTTGGCAACACTTTCTTATCCCAAAATTACTCAAGCCTTTACATCATTAATTCTATTCTCAGACGCTTAGCTTGCTTTTTTTTTTCTTCTGGTAATAGCACTATTAACTACCTCCTGGTGCCGTGGCTCTCAACCTTCCTAATGCTTTGACCCTTTAATGTGGCTCCTCATATTGTGGTGACCACCAACGATGACATCATTTTGTTGCTATTTCATAGCTACAATTTTGCTACTGTTATGAATCATAATGTAAATATCTGATATGCAACCTGTGGGGGTCGCGACCCACAGGTTGAGAACCACTGTTAGGATAAGTTTGATGAGCCCTATTTTGTGGTACACACGTGAGTGTATTCACCAACTTTGCTCACAAAGAAGCATGAGGAAAAAATGTAAAAAAGCACAATCAAAATACAGATCCAAATATAAATAGTTGGCAGTAAAACAGAAACACATGGGATCTTAGTACAAGAGAAGAAAAAGGACCTTGCAAATTAAGAGTCCTCACTTTGCAGGAACTATTGGAAAACAGCGTAGTAAAGAAACAGGCGAAAAATATTTTTACCTCCTCTGTGTACCTTAGAGACAGCAACAAATAGACCATAGCGACACAACCCTTCACCTGATATTTCCCGAGATATATCTAGTGGCAAAGAACCTTGGGAGTCTAGAGAAGGTGGGCAAGCAGGCCCTGGGAGATTCACTCTCCACATTCAATTGCTACTGACTTTTATGGTCTTTTTATTCATTCAGACCCTGCTTACAGAACTAGAGGAAACCTTCATGGATCTGACCCTTATAAAAGAGTCATGTAATAGGCTACGTCACTTGACTGAGAAAATGATTATATGTGACCTGATTCTAATATCAGTCAATTTTCATTAAAAAAAATCAGGACCAACATAATCAAAGTGAAATTTTTAGATGGAACACTGCTAGCTGAAAACATTTAGATGAATTACCTGGTAGGCATAGTAATTCATTTCTAAAACAGCAGGTTTGACAAATGTAAAATACTACAGAGGGACGCATTCAATTTGGTTCCATATTTACAAGGACTGAATCTTCTTCACATCCCGCTTTGCCTCCAAAGTGTAAACAAACTTTACTTTTCTCCATTACAGCATCATTGATTTTGATTTTCTTAGGCTCTGCCAGTGTCTCGTAGTGCATATCTTTTCTCCGGAAGAGTGAGAGGAACTATAAGAAAGACCAGCAGCCAATCCGCAGTTAACTGGTAGGAAAGGTGAGAAACATTCCTTACCTGATTCCAGAGTAGTAACAATCACTTCCGCACTTGGCTTCCCTTCTGCATACGCCTCACTAACATTTCCAACAAATGCTATGATCACCACAGAATACCTCGTGAATACTTGTAAGTCATTTATTTCTATTGTTTTGTTTTCGTCATTTGACTTCACGAAGGAAATATTAAAGTCATCATTATCTACCTATGGGGAAAAATAGTGATTAAGATAGATAACAGTCCAAAGGTATGGGTATATATTAATCTGGCCAATATTTATTCACTTGCTTTAAAATCAGCTCACTCTCAGGAATCCAAAGCACTATGACAACAGTTAATCCATTTGCAATTATTTTAATAGTGGAAAGTCAGAGAATGTAATTAACCCACCACAGTCAACAAACCTATCAATTGAATCAGCAAAAGTTACTTTTAGAGTCAATGAAACTGTTGTCTGCTTCAATAGTGTATGGAAGAGAACGTGTAGGTTTTGGTGCCCAATCACCCGGCATGCAAATTCCAAATTGATCAATTCACTCCATTTGGGAAGCTACTCATGCACTTTTACTTTCTACTGGGGTGGTAAGACTAAATTATTGTATCTACTTGAGAATGTATAAAGATCAGATCAAAAGTGGTTGGCATGGAGATTTTGATGTTTGTTTAATTACTCTGTAAATTATGCTTTGTAACAAAATTAAGAAGGTATAGATAGTAAAATCACATTCATGTACTTTCCAACTGAATAATAATTGAGAGGACAACTTTCTGTAATACTCATTGATATTTTCTGCCCTTTTAACTTTTTCTTTTTCTTATTTTACTTTTTTTGAGATTATAATATAATTACAACCGTTCTCCCTTTCCTTCCCTCCCACATACCCCTCCTCATGCTCCAGATTCATGCTCCTGCAGCCTTTTTTTTTCAGTAATTGCAATTGCATGCATATTCATTTAAAAATTGTGGTCATAATAACAGATCAAAAAAGCTTCTAGCCTACCACTGTTAGGTAGAAGAGTGGTGACAGACACAGCTAACTCTAAATACCATAAATGAAGCATGCACAAACGTGGTATCTTTAGGTATATTAAATGTGGCTACATGCTTTGTTCAAATATAGTTTGTCTTTGATGAAAGTTTTTGCCCATCACTCTGGACATTAAACATGGCTAAAGATTTTAGTACTAAATAGAGGATCTTTGGGGAAATGGTTTAGTATGTAAGTGCTTGCTATACACTCATGGGAACCTGAGTGTGGACTCATAGCATCTATATGAAAGGCTTATGGGGAGGCCACATCTGTTCTCCCACCACTGGGGCAGAGGAGCAAACGTAGATATATCTCTATAGTCCATTTGCCAGTCAGTTCAACCACACTGCAAGATGCAAGTTCAATGCAATATGTCTCAAATGATAAGGCAGAAAGTGGCTGAAGAAGACACTAACTAATGTTGACCTATGACCTCCACAAATTGTACATACGTACATAAACACACACACACACACACACACACACACACCATGTACACATATAATAAATTTAGAAGGGATTTTTCTGACACAAATTTGAGAAAATGCATAACCCATTAAGGCATATTATTCACAGGTAGCCACACTGAGTATTTCAGGCTCTATGTATAGTTAGGGATATAGAGATACTTTTTTAACTTGCCCATCCTTTGAAATACTGAGAAAGGAATTTTGGAATTACTCAACCATTTCTTTAAATTTTGGTGTGTAAGAGCTTTTAACTTAAAGAATATGCTGCTATGATAAACACACTAAAAGGTCAATAAATAACCAGCATCACAGACAAAAAGGTCATTTATTACACAAAGAAGGGGAGGGAGATAGTCCACTTCTCTAAAACGATAGAAAAACCTTTTAACTTACAAATTCTATTCATCAAGCACAATAACCATGGCACAAAATATTTGAGTATTTCATTAGTCATCAACACTTGAATTCTCATAAAATATGGATTTTTATGTTTTCCTTATGATTAGGCTTATTCATGTCGAATAATAATTATCTAGAGATAACAGCCAATCACTGTGTTGAATAATAACTACCTAGAAATAACAGTTAATCACTGTGAAGGAGAATGAGGCTCCCATACTCCTGCTTAGTAAAGAGTGAATTTTCCAGCAGGAGATAAATTTACTGAGTTCTGGTGACTCCCTCAAGCTCTATAGCCACAGGGCCAATGAGATAGAATTTCAGTTTAGGTCCCTTATGAGTTCAAAACTATCTATCATGGAATATGATGAATGACCTCTGATCATATAAAATACTCTCTTTATATCATAAACTATGCAATGTTTTACACTTGTTCAGTAGACGACAATATCAGCTAGTAGGATTATATCATGATGCATGTGCTCGACTGCCTATATTTGTTCCACTTCTGGACCCACTGCTGCCTTCCCAGTTTGCTGTAATGCTGTCTAATCCCCCAGTTTCTATGTGGGTTTGATTTGCTCTGTGGAACCTCCTCCATATTCTGTCCTCACCACAGAAATTATAATTACCTCATTCTCTCCCCGACAGCTTCATGCCTTTCCCTATTATTGTTTATGCTGCCATGTAGACTGCTAAAATGGGAGCTGTGTGAAGCTAAACTTTCATTTCCTGTTCTTCTCCTAGTGTATAGAACGCGGAGGATAAAGGTACTAAGAAATCACAAAATACATTAACTTCTAGTGGAATTCGCTGAGTTGCTCTCTGTGCCTCTCTATCTTCCTACCCTTCTTTCCCTTATCCCACTTGCTCGCTTTTAAAGTCAGGAAGAAGGCTGTAGCAATGAGATCATAAA
Organism: Microtus oregoni; assembly: GCF_018167655.1. Lineage (NCBI taxonomy): Eukaryota > Metazoa > Chordata > Mammalia > Rodentia > Cricetidae > Microtus > Microtus oregoni. Next base: position 75,069,631 of record NW_024543060.1, on the reverse strand, counting down.
ATCCTCCTCAAACTTCTTCTTTCTTTTCTTTAAGCACAACCAAATTCTAAAGGATAATTTCCCTCTTTAATGAGGAGTCTTTCATAATTATCTTTTTTATAATTTGCATTAAATAAATATTCCCAGGGCCCTGACATCATTTGTTTTTATCTATTAATGTACCAAGGTCTTCATAAATATACTCTTTTTTAAAAAAAAAAAAAGAAAAAACAGAAGAATGCATGGGAGAAGACATTAAAATCTCATTTGATTTTGACTATAGCAGGGCTTTTGAGACAGAAGTACCTCCTTTAAAGAATTAATATATTTACCTGTTCCTCAGCGAGGCTTTTCTGCCCCTAGAGTATAAGCTATACTTATAATAAGTAACAATCATTTCTCCCCCATGAGCTCCACGCATGCCTGCAGCTCATGCAGCTGCAGGCAGAAGATTAGCTCCCAGGCTTCTCAAGCTCATGCCTATGCTACACTCATTGCTTCCCTCCTCAAGAGTTGTTCCTCTTGTTTCCAAGTAATCACCCCCACCATCCTTGAATTGTATTCTCACTCACCACCATGAGTTTAGATGAGTTTTCAACAGGGGCACACATACTTACAATTATTTCTCATCTGGCTCCTTTGCTGTACTTCCTCCTCTGTTTTTATCATTTATTTTTTTTTCCTATTTATTCTTACAGTTTCCTGACCCTGACCTAGACTGCATCCCAAATACAGAATACAGAATCTCTAAACAAGCAACGAGCATGCCAGTGTGATAAAAATCTTATCACATCACTGTTTTAGTTCTGCAAGAGGCAGCAAGAACATGAAAGTCAGTATCCACAAATTGGGTCTAGTTTCATGTCTCAATACACCAAGATTTGAATGCTGGGGCATGGAATGGTTGTATTATTTGTTTTTGGAAAGAAAAGAGTGATTCTTTTTCTTCAGCATCTCTCTTCTCAGGTCCCTTTCATGCTATCCAAAAGTCTTCCAGGATACACCTCTTCATACCTTAATCGGGAGATTGTTTCCTGAATGCCTCTTCCTTCTCATTCTATCCTAAAAGACCCCTTTCACTGTATTTTAAATCCAAATTCACTACTTTTCAATATGTGCACAGTCTTTACCCTGAGAAAACATGCAACAAACATTCAACTAAAGCAAATATTTTTTTGAGCAGTTGGTAACTACAGAGTCAATGCCTACGCTAATAAATCTATGAAAGTCTAAGAACCATGGTCCAAAATCAAAACCTCTGAATAAACAATCAGCATCACAAACTGTGTTTTATATTGTCTTTCGGAGTAAGTAAGACAAGCCTTACTGATTTGACATCAATCAAGTAGAGTGTTGGTCCAGTTATGACAGCAGGTTCACTCCAGCTGATACTGATACCAAAGGGGGATGTTGCAACCACATGCACATTTTCAGGAGGACCATCGGGAGCTGCAACAATAGGAAATCAATTACTCTGCCACATTAGTTATTACTTGCTACATGAAAGGAAAGACCATGGAAAATGGATAGTCACAATGAATTAATTTTACATTCATTTACAGATCACAAGCATGCCAAAGGTTAACCACAAGACCAGATTCGTAAAAACTAGTTACCATACACAAATTACTTCCACATAAAATAACTAAAGTTATAATACATGATATTTAATTTTGGTGTAATATGTTTAAAAGAAAGCATTATATGTCATTTGTGTAAATAAATATTTTATTTAAAAGTAAATAATTGGCACAATAGTCTTAAAATAACTCAGAAGTATTTGATTATTGAAAGAGGCAAAAATTATAGTTGAAGATGGGAACTAACATAAAATGCTGCCATTGTTTAAAATGTCATCATGTGATTGCAAACTGGGTCAGGTTTATGTTTTCACTGAAGGGTAAAGTAAGATATAACTATGCAGTCGTTCTGGTCTTTCTTAGACATGAAAATGTCAGTTATATTCATGATCAACCATGATTTAGGAAATTTATTGAAAGCCATGTGGGTTTTCAGTTTGTGAAAAACTAGAATTAGAAATGTGTTGATGTAGACACCATGGAGAGGTGTCGTTTATTGTCTGGTTTCTTGTGGCTTCTCAGTTTTCTTTCTTATGGTACCCAAGACCACCAGTCAAGTGATGGCACTACCCAAAATGGGCTTCCCTCCCATCAATCACTAATTAAGAATATGTCCTACAGCTGGAACTTATATAAGCCTTTTCTTAACTGATGTTCCCTCCTCGCAGATGATGTCAGCCTATACCAAGCTGACATGATACTAGCCAACATATTAAATGTGATTTAATAGTCTTCTCCATTCCTGTACAGTAAAACAGCAAAATGTTTCTGTGAGGAGACAGCTTATTGGTTCCTGGCTGTTCAGTCCTGTAATAATAAATCACTGTTTGGCCCATTAGCTCTAGCTTCTTATTGGCTTACTCTTATATCTTAATTTAACCCATTTCCATTAATCTGTGTATCAACATGAGGTTGTGGCCTACCAGCAAAGTTTCAGCAAATCTATTTCTGGCAGCAGCTTCATGGTTTCCCCTTGACTTCAGCTCCTTTCTCTTAGCATTCAGTTTAGTTTTCCCTGCTTACCTATCCTTTCAAGCCAAACCACTTTCTTTATTAACCAATGGTATTCACAGCATACAGAGGGGAATCCCACATCATGTTGTTGCTCAGGAGCTTGCTCTAAAGACTACTATAACTCTGGAAATGAGCTCCCAAAGGCTACCAGGCTGTTGGAGGGTCACACAGTACAAAAACAATCCAGAACCTCTAAATTCAGTAAGTATAGATATCATAGGAAGAGCAATGCTCATGGAATTAAATAGCAGGAATAATGCCAAAAGAGTAACTTTGGAATCTAGTTATCTAGTTGTGATCTCTATGCTAAAGAATGCGGAGCTCATTCCTTAAATATCAGGATGGCACAACCGAGAAAAGGAGCGTATGCTCAGCATTTAGGGAGAAGACTCACATAGCTTAGGAACAAGTAGATATTTTGATATGAATTAAATCAAGTCACTATTAACAGCCAAAGAACCCTGGTTGTTGTCATGATGCTGGATTTCGCAGCCTCTGCAAAAATGACTTAAAATTTGGGAAATTAATTATATATTGAGATGCCATCAATAAAGCTGGGAAACCCACATTTATTTCACTAGATAAGTGTTTATAACATTGCTGTGTTGTATGTGTCCCACTTGAATTTAGGTATTGAAATATTATAGTCAAAATGATGATATTAAGGAACATGCCCTTAAGAGATGATGAGGTCATGAGAACTCCTCATACAGCGAGTAGGTTTAAGGACCATATTCAAAAAGTTTAATAGAGTATCCAGTTCATTCGCCCTTCAGCCTTCCATCTTGTGAGGATATAGCAAGTCACCTCCTCAGGTACTGCAATCCCCACCTGATGACCAAATATCCTGGTGCTTTTATCTTTCACTTCCTATCATCTAGATTACTACAAGTAAACAAATACATATTCTTTATTAGTTATCTAGTCTCAGAGACAGCAGCATAGGTCATAGTGTGGAATTTGGGTGGCAAAGTTAGTCCATGTATATATCATAAATATATTGATATAATTTAATAATACTATGGAAATGCAAATTTATTTCTGCTTATACATGGAATAGAAAATGCAAGAAAGTGAAGAGGTAAAGATTCAGTGTCTTCAAGGCTAATGCTAAAGTCTCCTGAGCAAAAAATCCTGGGCAAAAATAATAATAATAAATTATTATCATGAAGGAGAAAGGGCCACTGTAGATTAAGGCTCCTGATGCCCACTTTATACTTGAAGTGTTCTATCATTACATGCTAGGAAGCAGAAGGGCAAGCTAGCTGAATGGTCTATGAGGTCTCTTTTATGGGAACCTTAATCTCACTTAGGAAGGGAGAAGCCTTCATGTCCCTCTTACCCCATGAATCAACTAGATGGAAGGAGAAAAGAATCTCTCAAACCTAGCTGATTCTTCTCCATGAAATGATCAAGCTCAGAGCTGCTGGGATTGCAGTTAAATACAAGAGCTCTACCAGGAAAATTCTTCTTCCTGCTATTGTCCTGACATCATGAACAATTATTGAGAACTGTTCTGACTCAAGAGTGGCGAATTGAGTTTTGTGTTTTTATTGAGAGTAGTTTGGTTTGGGAAATATTTCAAGAGACTACATCTACAGATTCTTGGTCTTGAGTATGCATCTTTAAATCTCAGCTGAGGACAGATCCCAATCTCCCTCCCAGGAAGACCTGGATTTGCCAGTACATCTATATACCAGCTCAAAAAGAAGCAAAATGCCTTGCTTAAATTTTTTTTTATCTCTTACTGTAAAATGCCAATCCTGCAAGCATTCCTTCAATGCAAGCAATCAAAGCACCCATCAGGGAGTGCCAGCGACCCCAAGCAGAGCGGAGAGAAACATGACATTCAGAAATCACTCATGATACATCCACCCTCCCAGGCAACTAAATATTTTATGTTCCATACACTGATCAAACATTTTTTTCTTTAAAGCAAGCTATCCAGCCCCTTGCTGATTTGTGCAAAATGTCATTTCTGAGCTCTCTGCGGTTGTTCTTCTTTCATAGTTTCTTTCTTTTAGAAATAATCACTCTAAACAACATTTTCATTTTCAGTAAATTTAATAATCAAATTGCCTGCTTTACAAATAAGTAGCCCGTGTCAACTGCTTCTGTGAAAAATTTCATATTTTATAAACTAGAGCTATAAATGATTAGACCTCCTAAATTGAAACTATGAAAAGCAGATAAATATATTAGCAAGTATGAGTACAGCATTTGTACATATCAATATGCATGCTAACTGAAGAAATAAAAAATACTAATTTAAATCACAGTAAATTTAAAAGAAATGTTTGAAATATCAAGAGATCATCCTTTATAATTAAGTACTTAATTATTTTACCATCTTTAAAATTATATAAGCACTCAAACATCTCAGAGGCTTCTAGGTAACTTTCGTGAAGAAATCATCAAAATTCCAAGAATGCCTAATAAAGTATGCCAGCATTATCTTCTTATTTGACTACAGTGTGTGATAATATATTACTACAAACACATAAAAAGTGTTTTTGTATAATGTTTAACTAAATTCTAAGATAAAGGAAGCTAAGGGAAGCAAAGCTACGAGGCACTCAAACTTTAACAGTTTCAAAGCTCAATAAGCTTTTAAGCATCTTTGGGAGACATTGTTTGTCTCCCTGTCAACTGTCACATTCTGATTTAGGATTGTTTGTGAAATGAATCTAGTCACTAATGGGCCAAGATACCGCTCTACCCTTTTCTTATAAATCACAGCAATTTACTCAGTAGGCATGATCTATCCTTATTCTCTCATTCCCCATAATCCAATCACTTCCTCTCAAGAGCACTCTCCCCCCCCGGCTTTCACAATAATGCATTTTCTGCAGCTAATAACCGTCATTTCCTGATTTTCATGCTTCTATCCTTGCACAGGAATGCAGGTCTCATGCGGGTCAGGGTCATCTTTCCCATCCATCTGTGTCTCCATGCTACGTGTCTTAGCTGAAAGGTGAGTCTGGATACGCCATCATTTTGCCTGGTCCATATAAAAGTTTGACTGCCCCCAAGTCTGAACCACTTTAAGAACCAATATGCTTTGGTGTGTCTGATATTACACTACCAGTAGTGTAACATTCAAAGACTTGTTTGGAGTGTTACTGTTTACCCATCCCTGTAAATTTGATGTTGAAACCTTTATACTAAATACTCAATAATTTTTTAAGAGTATCATTCTGTGGGTGAATTTCCTAAATGAATACATGTTAAATAAAAATAAGAAGTGATAGCAATTCACAAGGTTGAAAATCCTGAGCTCTATGAATAGTAACTACATTTTTCTGTATGTGTATTTTCACTCAAGTTCGGTTTAAATCTTATTTGAAAATGCCTCCTAGCCAGGCGGTGGTGGCGCACGCCTTTAATCCCAGCACTTGGGAGGCAGAGGCAGGCGGATCTCTGTGAGTTCGAGACCAGCCTGGTCTACAAGAGCTAGTTCCAGGACAGGCTCCAAAACCACAGAGAAACCCTGTCTCGAAAAACCAAAAAAAAAAAAAAATGCCTCCTAGTCAGGTTATAGTAATTCAGAACTTGACACACTGGATCATAGGATTCCTAACAACCATCATCACTAAGTGAAGGGTTCTATGATTTTTGTGTTGCAGTCATCAACAACCTCTAGAATTGTGAGCTGGACCTGGAGGAATTAGCTTTATGTTTCAGGTATCTCTTAAGACTAGAGAAAATCGAGTCCAGGCTGCATATCTTAAAGGACCTAAGGCATCAAAGGCTTCTAAAGAAACACAGCATTAGATTTACAATGTTTCCACACAGGGAGAGCATCTCAGCGCATGCCTCCTTCCAATGGTGCCATGAATGTGATAATTGGTTGTTTTATTTCCTAGAACACTGTGCTTTCCTTGGCTGAAATGTTAGTACACTGTTAGTACCAAAAATATTTCCTACCATTTTATAAACCTTAATCTTGCTCTATAGTTATCACAACAACATATTAGCACCATGAAGAGCAGGTACTGCGAACCTAAATGTCAAATTACACCACATAATAAGTAGGGAAAATGATTAATGGATGCTCACACCATTAGACTTTATCATATAGTTATTTCATTTGATCCTTAAAGGCGGCATCTATTATCATTTTAGACAAGTTTACTAAAGAAATGTGATGAAAGAAATACAAAATATAAGCAAAATCCATTCTAACACTCGTGCTGCCAGATTATAATTAAAATATTCCAATATTGTATTAATTTAGAATGACATCTTTTTCTAGAATTGTATCATATTTTCAAAATAACTTTGCAGTAGCATCTGTATCATCCTCAATAGTTATAAGAGTGCAACTCCAAACTATGCCATACTTCACACTAAATGAATTGAACCCTGGGGAAAGGGACAATTAATTAATATGCACCCAGGACAGCTATTAATTGAACACGTGTAAGCAGTATTGCTTTCTAATGTCAGCATACCTTTGGAAATGTAGTAACAGTGGTAGACAAGGGGATAGATTAGATGTTTCCTGCTTCTGTGAAGGCTGGGAAGATAGCTGTGTGGATATATGGGAGCTAGTGATCACCTGGGGATGCACAACCCCGGACAGTCAATCCACCAACTGATTTAATGCCATGTTGTCTTGGTTCTGGATAAACTATGAAGTAAACTTACTGCTACCATTGCTTCTTGCAGTCTCCAAAGTTTCTAGAGCATAATAGGTCATCGTGTTTCATAAAGGCATCAAGAAATATAGCGAAATCCATCTTGTCTTTGAAAAGGACACATCAATAATGAACAATCACTCAAGTAAGACCAGAAGCAGAATTGAACATTAGAAGAAAAATAAACATGACTGTTTTGCTCTCTTTCTCATTTGCTAAAGGGAATAATTTAGGTAATATAATTATTGAGACATCATTAAAGATAACTCAAAAACAAGGGATTAAAATAACCTCCAAAGTATACTTTCAGGATATGGTGTTACGGAAAGCCCTAACCCATTCATTTGTGATTGGAAATGCTTGGATTATTTGCTAAAAATAGAGATAAATATATTCAGATATTTCTTATATCAATTAGTTAGAGCTAAGAATATTACACACTGATATTTCTTTTAATTTCATGTAATTAGAAATAAAATATTTATTACTAATATTATAGAAAAAGGCATACAATTTGCTCATATATTTAAGATTTTAAAAGCATTTTTATTTATATTTTGAAAACATTAAGACTGTAAAAACCCTTTTCTGACAATATATTTGAATGCTTTTAATCGATTAATTTTATAACCTTGCTGATATTTCTTGTTAATTATCATCTTGGAAGATGCTCCTGGTAATAATACTCAGTACTATTCCAGTCCTAATAAAGTCTATACTGTTACTGAACTGCCTTCCCCACTCTAGAAAATGTCCCTCGGTGGACTACAGGCTGCTTTGGAAGTTAATGTAGAGCCTAGAATGACCTCAAACTCATTGTTTCTCACCTCCACTCCCAAGTGCCGAAATTTCACGTGTCCACAGCCATGCTTGGTCTACTAGTACATTTATACTCACTCAGAGGATTTTCCCAATCCTGCTAAGGTGTGAGAGTCCAGGCTCAATGCTCCAGATAAACATGGCACATGACTGTACAGGTATGCAGTCGTTAGGGCTGTATGAGTATAACACATGACCATCCCTTAAGATTACTGTTGCTGCTTGGTGGTGGTGGTGGTGCACCCCTTTGGAGGCAGAGACAGGAGGATCTCTGTGTGTTTGAGGCCAGCCTGGTCTAGAAGAGCTACTTCCAGGACAGCTAGGGCTATTACACAGAGAAACCCTGTATCTAAAAAGAAAATATTACTTCTGCTATCATTGTTCTGAATAATGGATAATGGAACCTACAGCTCTCCATTCAGTTACTCAGCCTGAGAAAAGTAATTATTTATATTGCCCAGCTAGAAACCCTGAAACCCACAACTGAGACCAAACTGTAAGACACAATGATGCAACCATAGCGCAAATGTTATGGAAGAAGCCAACCATGTTTTGATTTTATTTAAGGGCATTCCATAAGACGGAACCCACACCTCACACTGCTACACCGGCAAAGAACCTGAGACAACATAGGGCTGAGATCCTAAAGGAAAATCTGCTACTTTTTTTCTGTTAAAGGATCACAGCAATAAAAATGCCTCTTAATAACACAATGCTATACCTGTAGATCAATACACCACTCAACTCTCTCCAGAAAAGCTTCTTCTTGGAGTAGACAGGAATTAATAGAGGCGTATAAGGGGACAATGTGCCGAGACATTTTGAATATCTTTATCAAACTCTTCCTCACGAAGCACAGACATCTCTATGAACAACGAGCCAAAGGATTGTAAGAGTCAGAGGTCAGGATGAGTCCCAGAAAACTGTCTCATCCAGACACAGCAGAGCCAGTGGACATGTGATCTCACAGCGTCTAGGAGAGTAAGCTCAAGGCCTCCACATATTCAAACAAGATAACAATACCAACAAGAAGAAGGGGAAGTGTATGCAAAATCACACCCCTAACCATGAAGCTAGTTGCCATTTATAACTGCAAGAAAAAGGAAAATCACTTTTCTCTAATGGAGTGTCACTGGCATAGCAACTATACTATACGGGTATATATACCCGATACCCAAAAGTACTTGGTCAACACAAAACAGACTCCATGTCTTTTGTGTGCCCTTTGCTTTGCTTTAGACTTTTTTGTTTTATTAATTTTTGCTTGTTTGTTCTAATTTTTGATTTTTATTCTTTGCGTTTTTTTTTTATTTTTCCTTTGAGAGAAAGAGAGGAAGAAAGAGAGAGAGAGAATGGAACTGTGGGTAAGGAGGTGGAGAGGGAAAATCTGTTCAAAGTTGAGAGAGAAGAAAGAATATTATCAAGATATATTTGATGAAAATAAATAAAAAACATTTTCAATAGCACTCCTGAGGTACAGCAATCATGTTTCTTTTTATTTAGAGTTTTCCATAGTCAACTATGAGTTTTTATTATATCTTAAAAAATGAAAAAACAGCTGAATTTTTGATGATTTAGTTTCTGAGGCTGGCGAGGTAGTTACAAACGCAAACTCCCAACACACTAATCTTCCTTTATAGATCTTTCTGAATCAAATGAAAGATTATTCTCTGTAGAGTGAAAGCAAATCCAACTAGAAATGAGATTTGAAGTTTGTGCTGAGAAAGGAGGTGATTGTTTTAATTTTGAAAAGAGAAACTAGGGTTGAGTCATGAATAGGACAATAGAAGATTCCTTCCTACTCTGTGAAGAATGGGTCTAAACACTAATTTTAAAAAAAAAAAAAACATGGTGATAACCTTTATAATTTCTTTTGTAGGATTTAGAAAATTTGTTGCAAAACTGTCTTTATGTTTATGTTAATGAAATTTCAACAAAAATATATTTTTTAACTTTTTATTGATTCTTTGTGGATTTTCACATCCCGATCCCATTCACATCCCTGTTGTCCTTTCATAACCACCCTGTGCCCTTGAAACCTTCTCCCCTACCAAAAAAATAAAAGAAAGGAAATCATCTGTCCATGGAAGCTGTGGTGTGACACAGTGAGTCACACAGTATATACTTTAGTCTGTGCATCTTGACTTGTAAGTGTTAATTGCAATGATTCACGGGTCTGGTTCAAGGTCTCTGGCTTCTGTGACACTATGGGTATCAAGCCCTCACTGAGACTCTTCTTGGACATGCTGTCCTTTGTATTGATTTCTGGGACATTTGTTTAATAATTTGGAACAGCTCATTTGACACTATTTATTAAATGATATCATGAAATGTTATATGCTTACTGTCTGTCTCTTAAGACTACCAACCATCTTTTACCTGTGTGGTAGCACCCTAGGTGTAACACAATGTACTTCCCTTTTGTTACCCGTGTGAGTAATCTTCCTTTACCATGTACATTTATTATATTTCATTATTTCAACAAGTTATTTATGTATGAAATATCATGAGTGTTTAGACTCATTTTAGAAAATTATTTCTTTACTGTTTGAAGTCCTGACAGAAATATTAGGTACATACTCCTTTCCTGTATAAAAATTCAGATTTATGCTGATTATTAAAAAGAAAACTCAAAATTCTGAGTATTAAGTAGGTCAATTTTTAAAATTATGATAAATCTATTCTACATAAACAGTAACTCACTGGATGGATTTTACTCTTAATAACACCTATACAAATATTTGAAGGACAAGATTCAGAAAACTAAGAAAATTTATACGAATTATTTTGAAACATAGATTTGAATTTGAAATGTTTGTTCATCAAATCACCTCTTTCTTCAATATCTATAGTACATCATATGTACAAATGCATGAAGGATGGAAGAATTTATAAGTAATGGTTACCTGATTATTTCTGCTTTTAAGGTACTCAAAGTCCCATCAAAGAACAAGATAAATTATGATGTAATTTGCTTAATATTTTAAAAACACACTTTTTGGAGGCAAGAGCAAGGAGGGAAATGCCTAGAAGCTTTTTTAAAAAATACAAATGGAAAAGAAAAGGTAGCTGCTCTTCAAAAGAGTATGAAAAGGACACTAAGAACAGAAGAAATACAGGAGCATAAAGGAACAAATGGTTGTCTAAAGAATGCTGATGGGTATGTTTTACACAAAGGTATAAAAAGCATCAAAAAACTTTCATCATAAAAATGGTGTGGTAAAAATTAGAAAACAGGATAGATTGTTTTTGTACTAACCCAGAAGACGGAAATGAAGAATATTCTTAGAAACCTTAACAAAAGAAAAATAAATACAAAAACAAGAACGATTAAAACAGGAAAGTTCACGGATGATGCGAACAGGCAAAAACAAGAACCAAGAACGATTCCTCTGCTGCTACATTCAACAACAAGACAATCAGTTGTTTAATATATAGAACCAGGACACAAAAGGAAAGAAATGACTGGCCATGGCACAGAGGAGACGGGCAATTGAACCTTTGGAAATCTAAAATGGTTAGACCAATAACATCTATATACAGGTCTAAAGGAGAAACAATTTTAAAAGACAGATTTGATAGTTCTAGGCAACTGATACAGATAAGTTTCAACAGCATCGGACTGATTTCATTTATAGAATGAATTATAATTGTTCCATTTTCCCTAGTGACAGGAAGGTAGAACTATTCTAACAGAGTATTTCTTCTATCCAGGCAGTGGATTTTTGTGTGTCCTTGATTCACTTTTCCTATTTATGGCTAACATCACTTTGGCATTGTGTCTTTATATTTGTGTTGCTCTAACATTGCTTGTAAGTGTATTTTACAAATTAAATTAAGAAAAGACAATATATGGCAATGCATTAACAACCTTTTAAGACACATTAAAGTGCACTCAGTCCTCTGCTTGTCTTTCCTTCTTTTTTAGTTTGTAAAGTTACATTCCTTAGAAACTTCTTTGATGAGGCATGTTTTGTTGAATTTTTTTAACCTGACAGATGTTTGGGTAGTTAAAATTCCTCATGAGTATGGTATCCTGTGGTTTTCACAACCTAGGCTCTACCTCAGGAATTTTCCTTTCTTACAGTTCCTCTGTCCTGGTGGTCTATAGGAGATGCACGTAATGAGATTCCCTCTTCATTCCATACTAATTTCACACCCACACTTTTTTTAATGTTGTCTCTTTCCTTATTATTATGCATGCCTGTTGCACAACACAAGGATTAACCAATTTCTATACTATACTCTCAGACCACACAGCGCAAACTGAGGCTAAGGATAAGCAGAAACAAAAGGATGGATATGATAATCTATAAGTTAATGCTTTAAGTTAAATCACTCTCTCTGCCTTGTAATTTTGTGCTTTGTGTCTATATCCACACAGAACAAAATAGAGACATAATTTCTATAGAGATGATTTAAAGAGAAAACATTTTGCTTCATTATGGAGACCACAGAACAAGGGAGAAAGAAACATAGTGTGAATTGGCTGGGTATCGTTTCTGCTGTTCATTCTGGTTTATATTTTCAGATTCACATTCAAAGACAATTTAGCTCTCAGCTTGCATTCAAATTCAGAGAGATTCTGTCCTGTTGCTCTTCTTTACGAGCCCAGAGAGATTCAATAATAACACTTTCTGATACTGTAAACCAGCCTTTACACTTGCAATTCACACTTTGACATTTTTTGATATTCAACTTTTGAACAGTTTAATTTCAGACTAATCACTAAGCATGATCCCTTTCTTAAAGGCACCAAGTGCTAGTAAGTTGTTATATTAATAAATGCTTAGGGACAAGTTCCCACAGGTTAAACAAAACACACACTTACATGAAACATTATTTTGTTATATTACTACTCAGTTTTCTTCTCATCTAATTCGGTTATGTGATTAAATACTTTGTTTTAAATTGTATCATGAAACAGCACACCATTTTCCAATTGTAGAGAGTAATAGACAACATTAACTATTTTCATCTGGGTTATATGATTTTATAAAATGTCTATTAATTTTGATACGAAGAAACCTAAACATTATTTAAATGCTGAAAACATGATTGTTTTTAAAGAGATTTTTCTTTGGTTATTTTAATTAATTTTCATTGTTTGCTTGTTTTCTCTGGTTTTCTTTGAGGCAGGGTCTCACTGTGCAGCTCTGCTTGTCCTGGAACTCACTATATAGACCTCGCTGGTCTTGATCTCACAGAGATACCCCTGCCTCTGCCTCCCAAATGCTGGGGTTAAAGTGTACACCACATGTCCACCTCTAATTATTTTTGATTTTAAATGTCAGTTCACCGTTCAAGCATACATGTAGCACATGTATACATATGTTTATTATCATATATAATATATGCAGCATCTTTTAGTCTTATATATAAAATAAAATCAGGTTTCATAAAATTAACAAAATAGTGTTTTACTGCACGTATATGTAATTCAGAAATTAAAATATTTTTCATTAGAAAAATGTTTCTTCTATGAGATCAAGAAGTTGCCATATTCCTTAGAATAAAAAATAAGTAAACAACTCTTCATTAGTTAAATAATTAATTTATTACACCCACACAAAAGACTTCTCCTTTTAAGAGGTATAGCTTTATGAATGCTACAAACATAATATACTTTCATAAAGCTAAAATATGCACAGATACACATCTATAAATGATTATTTACAAAAAATAATCTATCTCCAGTTTTGAGTTAACTGACGAGTTAAACATAACTGCTCTTTAAGAATTTTAATAATGCTTTTTATTTTTAAATATCATTTCATGTATTATGATACAGGTAGCAAAGGTACACCTGTGCTAAATATATAATACATGTAATATATTTTCATTTTCTATACCATATATGTATATATTATTATATGTATATTACATATCATTACACTATAACTGGAAAAATAGTTGCATAGCAAACAGAACAACATATATAATTTTTAAATGATATATATTAATATATTATGTGTATAGTATATAATGTAATAATATTCAATAAACATATATAATATATACACACATATATTGTTCTATTCAATATGCAACTATTTCTTCCCAGTTACTAAGATTAGAATAGTTATTTCTTTTCCACACCAGAAGGGGTTAAGATACTCATGCATCTTGACTGATTGATCTCAAACTGAATGTAATTTTATTCATCTGTTTCTGAAAACAATATGATAATAAAGTCTTAACAATGGGTAAGAAGTGTCAGAAAGCAGTGTAAGGAATAGTGTTCAACTAGCAATTCAAGCACAAGAAATGTCAAGAATCCAACTTCTTCACTTTATTTGTTAGATTCTGAATTGATGTGATATGTTGTTATACTAATTAAACAAATCTACAGTAGCCTTAAGTGTCTCTATAAGAGTCAGCGCATTTAGAGAGTTTACTTCCTGAGGCAGTGTGTGGATAGTGCGTGTAGAAGTAGGCACTTCATGAGCAAGCCGCTCACAGGATGCAGAATGAAACCCTTCACAGAAGACACTGAGAAACAGGCATATTCTATCCCAAAGTTGCAAATGAACCGGCCAGATGTGATGTGTTTGAGATACATATTAAACATACTCTTTTAATTTTTAAAACTTACCTTCATGTTAAAAACTAGGTGTGTTCACTTAAAAATACCTAACCTTGCTGTTTCCTACCAAACACCAGAGTGTAGTGATTTTTTCATTTGTATTTTAATTAATAAAGCTTGCCTGAAAATCAGAGAGTAAAACAGCCCCCCCCCCATCAGCCTTACAGACCAGGCAGTGGTGACACACACTTTTAATCCCAGTAGCCACACCAGTTTGTCACAGAAACCTTTAATCCCAGCCCTAGAGAGGAATGTAAAACAGGAAAAGACAGCTCTCACACACAGTCTAATTCTGATATTCCTGGAGGCAGGATCGCCATTATGGACTGAGGTCGAGGTAAGAGCCAGTGGCTGGCTGCTTCGCTTTTCTGACCTTCAGGTTGAACCGAAATATCTGTCTCTGTGTTTTTATTAACTGTGCTACATCAGAAGACCAAATAGTTGGGCCAGAAAAACATGGCTGTGGATAATACATTATCTGCTAATTTTCCATTGTTCCTATCAACTCAGTTGTCTCATATCAGTGAGCTTTATTCATTGTGATACTCTTTCCAATCACATATAGATTCCTGGGCTTTAAAGTTTGTTCTTTTAGTTCAAAGTCCCACTTAGTCATTTGCCTACTGCTATCAGGAGCACCTCAGACCATAGCTTTGCCTCTCATCCAAGAAGTTTCTTCTTGCCCCAGGTGGAGATTATTACAGACATCCAAAACTAGCCCAAATGCTAAGAACAGGTGAGAATGGGGTGCCCAAACCCAAATGGTTACATTTACATCGCCACCCTACACCCATGGGTCAGGAAACACCTTGAGAGAGGGGTTGGAAAGGCTTAAGAGCCAGTGGACTAGGATGCTTTATATTAGATAGTGCCTTGTAGGTATGATAGAAAGGTTACATCAATGGTCTCAGCAATATGGTTGTCTAAGCAAGATTTGGCAACCAGTTGGCACGCCAATGAAGATGGGGAATTTCACCAGGTGTCACCTCTAAAGGAAGAACTATAGGCAATCAACAGCTGCTCAGAGAGAGTTAATCAGTTTTCCCCAGAGATGAGCATTGTGATAGGTTATCTAATTCCAAGAGGTCAACCCTAAACACATAAGAGCAACTGCAAATGGAATCAGCGGTGTGTGTATGTGTGTGTGTGTGTGTGTGTGTGTGTGCATGCGTGTGTGTGTGTGTGTGTGTAACAATAATTATGGAAGAAGAGGCCATGGATTTGAAAGGAAATTAGGCAGAATACTGCAGGAGCTGAAGGGAGAAGAAAGAGTAGTAAAAATGATGCAAATGTAGTACTTGTATACAAAATTTTCAAAAAAGTAAATAAAAAGAAGAGCAATGTTTTCTCAAATAATAGCATTTAAAATGACTATTCTTATTGACTTATCCCAACTAAATCAAAAGTGTTTTTACATTTCCTCTCCCTCCCTCCCTCCCTCCCTCCCTCCCTCCCTCCCTCCCTCTCTTCCTCCCTCCCTCCCTCCCTCCCCCCCCCTCTCTCTCTTAGCATTGGCATCCTAATTATCACCCACATTGGAAAACAACTCCTTCTCCCTTATCAACTATAGTTCTATAGTTTATTCAGTCAATTTTTCATTTATTTGAGAAATTCCTATAGAGTATCCGCTATTATCAGAAATTATCCGAGCTATTTAGGTTCCGGTAACAAACAACAAAAACTTTAAAAATAACTAGGTATTTATTCACTGTAAGATGGGGCTATAAAAATAACTACATGGCTATTTTAGATGGAGATGTCATAAATGATTCTAAACATAAATCATTAAATAGAAGGTTATATAATTTTTTTTTCTGATCATGCTAAGAAAGACAGGGTATAACAGTTCAGCCAAAAAGCAGGAATTTTAGCAGCAAAATTCTATAGCATAAACAGGAGGTGGAAGTAAGGAAAAGGTGGTTACAAGTCAGTCATAAAAAAGTCAAATTAGTTCACTTAGTTGAAGTTAATCCTAGACGGACAGAAGAGGGAAAAAAACACTGTCTAGATTTTCATTTTCTGCAAGTAAATCAATAGTAGTATATACAAAGATATCAAAGCGAAGACTATGGGGGAGATTTGGTGTTTAGATTTTTTTATTTCAAGAGGTTTATGAGACATGCCTGCCTAATGCTATCAACTCATATTGATATACAGTTCCTGGGAGCATTTGGGACTATACAGATTTAAGGATAATCAATATGTAAGTAGACAAAACTCATAGGAGAGAAGAAATCTAATTAATGTAACATCTCCTGATGCTGTGCAACATTAAAGAAAAAAACAAATGTGAATTTCTGGATATTCCAACACTTAGAATTAAAAAAAAAAAACAGGGCAGGAAAAATAAGCAAGAGTAACTAAGAAAGGACTGACAGGAAAGTCGGGGGGAAAGAAACAAGGAAACTAAAGGGGGGAAAATCTTCCAGAAAAGCCAAAGTATTAAAGAAAAGGCCTTGGATAAGCAATGTGTTGAAAACTGAATTTGGGGGATTCAACGTCAAGTGTAGAATTACACTACACAACATTTGTTAATCGCTATGATAAAAATGACCCAGGCACTCCAGGGAACTGTAACAAAAGATACAGGCAAGGAACCAGACAAAGTGTCTAGATAAAAGCTTATTTTATTAGCTGTAAGGTCCCACAACAGAATCCACTTGTCACTAAAAATCATGTGTCTGTCTGTCTGTCAGTCTTTGTCTGTCTGTCTGCTAATAAGAAAAAAAATTATTTTGGGAAAATAAAACTTTAATTTGAGAGGAATTCCTGAATAAGAACTTCATTAAGAGAGGAACAGTATGAATTCTGTACTTAGAGGGTGTTGTCTTTTATATAAAATATCCCTGGCAGATTCATGTTTGAATATTTCACCCCCAACTACTGGAAATTTTGGGAAGATTGTGGAATTTTTAGTGGAAGGAGGCTTTCAGGAGGAAGCACCCCACTGGAGGGCCGATGAAGAGGTTTTATAAACTGGTCTACTTCTGGTTCTTGCTCTGCTTCATGACTACAGGTGGAATGTGTCGAGTCGTGGGCATGCTCCTGATGCCATGCCCCCCTGCAATTGTGGACTAATCTCTGTGGAACTATAAGATAAAATAAGTCCCTCTTTCTTAAGTCCCTTTGGTCAGGTATTTTGTTGTTGTGTATAAATTAACACAGAAGGGAAGTAGAGCTGGCATGAGCAGCTATGTTGACTCAGAAGGGTTAGGCATGGGACAAAGATGGGTTTTGGAGAACATCTACATAAATATGGCATTCAGAATTTGACTTGCAAATCATTTACATTTCATGGAAATTCCCACACTTCCATGAAGATAGGACCCAAACATGGCTATTAATGTTTCTTAAGTAAATGGGGGGGCCAGTTATTTTAAAATATGAAACTTAAATTTAAGAGTAATCTTTATCTATACTCAATTATTTCCAAAAGGAAATGTATTTTCAGGACTTTTCCCTGAATTTGAACTGTAAATATTATTATTACAGATTACGCTTCTTTATATTATTTTTTCTTCTCCCTATCTTTAGGTGTTTATCAGATGCTTGATAATATTTTCCCAGAAACTGACATCTATTAGGGTCATCACATTTACAGTGTTTATGTTATGTATGCTTATGTGGGTCTGAATTCAATAAAAATAGTTGAAAATTCCACATAAAAGTCACAAAACTGACAGACAGTGGTGGTGCACAATTTAATCCCTGCTCTTGGAAGGCAGAGGCAGGTGAATCTCTGTGTGTTCAAGGCCAGCCTGGTCTACCAGAGCTAGTTCCAGGACAGGCTCAAAAGCTGCAGAGAAACCATCATTTCAGAAAACCAAAAAAAAAAAAAAGTCACAAAAACAATATATATGAAGTGAATGTGTAGGTATCATTCTAGGTCAGCATATGGCTAATCAATGTGGCTTAGTGGGATTCCATAAGAGAGTGTCCCCATAATTCCTTGTTGTAATATAAGACTCTAAGATGTTGACACAGTTCTAGGTGTATATAAAAAGTTCTAACAATCACCGCAATTTAGTTTTACACTTAGTTTTGTTTCAATTAAAAGCCAATATGTTGCTGCATAAGTTAGTTTGCATAATAACTCATTTTCACATTTGGTGATTTTGTACACAGTGAAATAAGAAAAAACCATTAGCACAACAGAAGCAGCATGAATAAATATGTCAAGACAATACTCACGGCCAGGCAGGGTTTGTGTAGAAATCCAACTGGAAGCATTGCCATAGCCAGCGTTGGTGCTGGCAGCCACTTGGAATCTATACCACCTAAATTTCTTTAATCCATACACCGTTTCTTCTGTTACGTTCACTTCATAGAGGAATTGAACCTTTTGCTGTTCGACACACTCGTCAGATTCCCATTCTCTGCATTTTTGAGCACGGAGCTGAGTGGTGATCTTGTAGTTTTGGAAGTAGCCAAGGATAGTGTCAGGTTTTATCCATATTAGCGTTGCACTAGTTGACTGCACATTAGTAAAAGCTATATTTGTGGGAACACTGGGAACTAAGAATTAAAGGGAAAAGTTATAAACATTATAATGCAACCTGTGAAGGTAAGTCACTTGATGGCAGTGCTCAACTCGTTATTGTCACACTTAATAAACAGAATCTCATGTTGATCCTTTGGGGGCCATCATTTCCAACATTTTGGTATTCTTCATTTCTAACTTGACTGCACAACCCACTCTGAAATGGTTGTAGACAAACACTCTGGATTTGCATAGAAAAATTTACTGATACAAAGATAATCATATGCTTACATCATCCTCAGAACTTCCCTAGATACAGCCTGAATTTTTATTGTTCTGTTCCTAAGGAGGATTTTTTTTAATAATTTAGGTATCTAGTAAGCAATAAGCACATTCTTTTTATTAGAAGTTTTGATTAAAAACTGTTTTAAGTAAGTCAGCTTACTTAATAAATTCATGGAATTAATTGAACTCCGTTGATAATGTGTATAATGAAAGTTAACTCTTTCTGTAACATCCCTGACACACTAGTATTACCATACAGACTGAAGTAACAATATATTGTCACAACCGTGTGCCCTTAGTAGGAACCCTACAACATTTTAATACCTGGGAACCATCTATCAGACTCTGAACCCACTGTTGGGCAATCAGTGTACACTAAAGCTCATGTTTTTAAAGACAATTTAGAGTAATAAAAGCATATTATAGTTAGAAATATGAAAGATCAATAGACTAAGTAGTATTGGAACTGTTCTCAACCATGAATGCTTACCCTTTTTTAAAATGATGTAAAAATTATTTTGACCTTTAAAAATTGAAATATTAATGAAAATTATGCTAATATTCAGATTAAAAGTAAAGATAATAAATGTTCAGAAAACTCACTTATTCCTAAACATGTCAAATTGGTAAAATACTTAATAAATATATAAAGATCACCTACTAGTATGAATAATATTGTAGGTACCAAAATTACAGTAAACAAATCCAGATCTTTGCTTGGTGAAATTTATATTAAAGAAAGAAATGTATTTAATTAAATAAATTTATATAGTAAAAATACAGATAAGATGGGCAATGGAGAGACGGCTTCGTGGTTAAAAGACCTTGCTTTTCCCACAGAGGACCCTAAGCTCTTTTCCCAGCACCCACAGGGTTGCTTACAGCCTTCCTTGACTACAGTTCCTGGAGATCTGGCGCCCTCTGCTGGTCTCTGCACACACAAGGGGCACATGCAGTGCACATACAACACACACACAAAACATTCTTACACATAGAAACGCTTAAAATATACAGATAGTGTTGTATATAGTGAATTGGGAGGTGGTTATTGGTGTAGAAGAAAAGGTAAAGCGGGAATGGAAGAAGGCTTCGTGGATAATAATATGTTAAATGAGAAGATACTAAGTTCCTGATAAAGGAAAGGGAGGGAGTTGTATAAAAGCTTCCAGGAGGACCAGCTCTAGTGGAGGAAACTGTAATTGGAGTGACTGTTATAGGGTGATGCTTTGCTTTGCTGCAAAATAACGAGGAGCGAGGAGTGACTAGCAGGAGGGGAGGTTCGAGAGTTGCAGGCCAGGTTGTGCGCATTATTACAGAGTGTTGTTATGGCTGTTCCATCAGCAGAGGAAAAGCAGGCTCCAGCATGCATCTGCAGAACCATTCCTGCTACTGAGTTAAGACAGACTGAAGGGAGACAAGGATGAGAATGGAGAAATGAATGTGTAGGGTTTGTCATGTCAACGCAAAGGGCCCCAGTGCTCTGGACTCAGATGGTGGCAAGAGAAGGGAAAAGGACCTTTCACGCCCCAAATATGTCTTACAGGAGGGATGGCAGGATTAACTCTTGTGCAATTGGGAGGTGAGAGGAAGGGGAGGGAAAGTGAATGGGCCCAGGCAGTGAGACTGAGCAAACTGAAACATGAGAACCAATCAAAAAATCGGAGGCCTGTGGAAGGAGAATGATCTGGAAGAAAGGATAAAGTTTTATTTTTAGTATGGTAACTCTGAAATGCTTCTCAGATACTCAGTAGAAATGAGAAATGATAGATGTCTATGTGTGTCTGGAGTTCTGTGGAAGAGGTAGGCTTCGTGTCTTAAAATTTTGAATTACCCCTGGGAACTTCTCTAGTTCTGGGTTTCTTGCTAGCCCCACAATGGGTCCCTCAATCAGGATATCTCCTTCCTTGCTCTGTCCTTCTCCCATCTTGACCATCCATTCCCTCATGTTCTCCTCCTCCCTCTCCATATCCTCTCCTCATCCTTTTCTACCATCTTCACCCCACTCTCCCATTTTCTCAGGAGATCTTGTCTAATTCCCCTTTCCAAAGGGATCTATATATGTCTCTCTTAGGGGTCTCCTTGTTACTTAGCTTCTCTAGGATCATGTATTATAGGCTCATTCTCCTTTGCTTTGCAGCTAGTATCCACAAGGATGACCCTAAGCAACAGAGGAGAGGGTGCAAGGATGACTCTAAGCAAAAGAGGCGAGGTTGCCTGAACTGGCCTTGCCCTGTAGTCAGATTGATGACTATCTTAAATGTCATCATAGAACTTTCATCCAGCAACTGATGGCAGCAGAGGCAGTGACCCATAGCAGAGTTCTGGACTGAGCTACCAAAGTCCAGTCAAAGAATGGGAGGAGTGAGAATAAGAACAAAGAGGTCAAGACCATGATGGCGATACCCATTGAAACAGACTACGTGAGCTAATGGAAGTTCATTGACTCTGGACT
Source organism: Microtus oregoni (assembly GCF_018167655.1). Taxonomy (NCBI): domain Eukaryota; kingdom Metazoa; phylum Chordata; class Mammalia; order Rodentia; family Cricetidae; genus Microtus; species Microtus oregoni. The sequence continues at coordinate 75,047,796 of NW_024543060.1, read as the reverse complement.
GACAACGGGGAAACAAGCATAGGACCAAACTAGGACCTCTGAATGTGGGTGACAGTTGTGTGACTGGGGCAGTCTGTGGGGCCACTGGCAGTGAGACAAGGATTCATCCCTACTGCAGGTACTGGCTTTTTGGAACCAATTCTATTTGGAGAAATACCTTGTTCAGCCTAGATATAGTGGGGAGGGCCTTAGTCCTGCCTCAAAGCAATGTGCTAGACTTTGTTGACTCCCCTTTTTGAATTCACAACTAAATGAATACATATCATGGGGTTTTATTTAGATGACTTGAGCAAGCTCTGCTGCTGAGAGATGAGTTAGTAAGAGAGCAGACAATGAGAAATAGAGAGTCAGATGAACAACCTCAACTTAGTCAGACCTAAAAGGAACAGGCTGGTGGTGGGGAAGGGAACAAAATCACATCCTGTGACACCATCTAGACTGATTTAAGATTTTAGTTTTTGCCTAAGTGCAGTGAAGAAATGACACGTTTGCTTTTTTTAAAAAAAAATTCATTCAGATTTACTTTGTTCTTTTTCAAATTCATTGCCTCTTCCCCTTGAGAGCCAAGTAGGTCAGGACATTTTCCTTTTGTATATCTCCAGCCACTCCTTCCATCTTTGACCCAAGGTTTTTTAACCCACCAAAGGTGAAACCAACCAAGAAGGTGGAGCCTTGCAAGGACCAAGTAACTGCAGCCTTCAAGGACAGGAAATTAAACCCTGCCACAATTACGTGTTCTAGAGGGAGGACTCCGAGGTGCGTATAAAACCATACAGGAGAGAGCAGATGCTAGTTAATGAACTACAAAAGGCAGAGGTACTGGCTCCTTCTCATCTTATCAGGAGACACAATTGTTATCTGTGGCTGTGGGAGCAATGTTGTCTTTCAACTTTCAGATATTAGCAAATGAGACCCCATTAAAAAAATTGATGCAGAATAATATTTTCAGTAAATTACTGGTTCAAAGAATCCAGTTTTTCCCAAGTAAGTATTCCAAAGAAGGAAACTGTAAGTAGAGTCATACTTTTGCCTGACAAAGCCCAGATATACAATTTCCTAACTGTTGATAGTGGAAACGTATGCTCACGTGCAGCAAACTCTTCTGTTTCATACCATGGGACAACCACATAGAAGCAACAATGAAGAGTGCGGTTCCCCAGCAAGTATTTGTGTGAATAAATTCTAATTCATTGAAATAGTCCTTTGATTTTGATGCGGCATCAAATACAGCACACGTTTTTCCATTCAATGTATCTAGAAAGATGAGCTAGAAATGATCAGACCCCCAATATATGCTGTTATGCATGGATAATCTATAACAGGGCAACTTCACAAGTACTCCTAAGTGACCAGCAGTAATGCTCATTTAGACCCAGTATCTTCACTTTTGATGAGCTGTATGCGGAACTGGACCATTTCAAGGCAACCGCCCTATTGAATTACAGATACAAAGAGGATTACTCCCACTTTAGCATGGAGAATCAGATTTCCATTCTTTAAGAATGACTAAAAATTTCAAACTTTTTTTTTTTAACCCACAGATGGTACTAATTTGAACACATCATTCCATGTTTCCTGGAGTAATCACACAGCTTGCTTAAATTTTCTAAACATGACTGAACTGTGATGAAGCGATCAACATTAATGACCAAAGCATTTCGGAAATTACATTTTTATTCATAAATTATTTGTATCAGCAAAAACATGCTCATCACTGTTGAACTCAAGAGCCTGTTAAACTTGCTAGAGATTTAAATATCCCCCAGTCTCCATGGACTAAATTGCAGTATCTACATGATGGACGTACATATAATATTTAAATATTATGTTAATTTATGAGAGTCACGTTTTAGAAATTGCCAGCCTCTTACCACGAGAGGCTGATGGTCACTTGGTTTGCTTTCTCACCTAACCTGGTTAGGTACACAAATATGCAAAACCAAGTTTTGAAACTTCTTTATTTTTAACTAAGCATTTCAGATACATTGTGTGTCTTCTTGCATGGATGTTTACACTATCTGATGATTTTTAACTATATTTACAAAAACTAAAAATAATCCCCACAATTTTTCAGACTTTGTTAGGAAACTTTTACCTTTTAGAACGTTCATATGATCTATTTTTTTTAAAGTGTTACAGAAATATAAGCACACACAAGTATGCTAAAACTATCATATGCTTAATTGCCAGAAGGGACTCATTTTAGCCTATAATGCCGGTTCAACATTGATACCTAGTGAATATTACTTCAACAATGAAGGGTATAAGTGAGAAAAGTAATGCATGTATTGCTAAATGAAAGGATTTCCACAAGATATGTGCCACAATACTAACTCTAGTTGAATGATGATTTAGTTTTTTTTTTCTGTTTTCTACGGATTGTATCTCTACAGAAAGAAACATTGATTAAAAGATATATACACAAAAACGCCCTGGATCTAAACTGTAAAAAATATTCATAGGAAACAATTAAGTATTATGAATCTTTAGTAATCCTACGAGAGGTAAGATAGAAAAGAAAAGAGAAGAAAAAGATTAATAGAATCTCTAGTTACCAAAATAGATACGAACAGAATGAATACAATATAAATTATTATAATATAAACACATATCATGTGTATCACCAAGTGTTCACTGTGATATTTTACACAAAATACTTTGTATGATTAGAGTTATTGTCAAATAATAGTGTTCCAATATATTTATTTAAAAAAATAATTTTGAAAAGATCCAAACTAATAATAATAACACGTTCTAACCTCTACATTGAACAACTTTAGGGAACTGTAATCTGATCATGCAGACAAAACATGTAAACATATAAAATTAAATAAATAAATATTAAAAAGTCAGTCCATAAAAAAAAATCTGCTATAATACAAAAAGCGAAGGCTAGATGTCATCATAAATTCCATCAAATAGTTTAGATAGAATAAAATAAAACTATCTGAGGAATCAAGTTGAAATTATTTCCCAACTACTTTCATTAGGACAGTATATATACCTTCAAAATATACTACAATATAAAAGAAGTAACAGTTAATAACTTGATCACAGATACAATTCCACACAACATATCAGCAAATCAAGTCTAACTATAGACACTAGGATAATCCATCTGATTAAGTATATCTCTCTATAGAATTCAAACTTTCGTTAACAATCAAACTAATTCCTGCCAGTTTTCATAGTAATAGAATAAAAAATGAGCAATATTTCCATAAACTCAGAAAGTCAAGTCCAAAATTCAATGCCCATTTAGCAATAAATAAGCATGTTTAACTAGAAAATGTATTTCTCAATAAGAAAATGCCACTAACAGAGAGCCTAAGACAGCAGCACACAAAATATTACACTAATCCTGTCCTATGCCTGGGAAAAACAATATGTCATGTTTTAACAATCTAGCCAGTGTAAAACAGAAGAAAAATAGAGTTACAGAAGAGGTAAAAGTTCCTTTCATTGCAGACTGTATGGCATTTTATATAGTAAGAACTTCAAAAAGGATGGATTTTAGTGGTCTCCTACAACTCTGAAATAAACTTATGAAAAGAGTTGAATATGAATTTATCAAAAGCACAGAATATAATTATCAATATTAAAATCAACTATATTTTATATCAAAATGTAACTAAAATTTAAGAATTTCATTCAAGTAACATAAGAAAACTACACAGGAATGATTTTATTAAAAGACAAATAATTATTTACTGAAAATTATTGAAATTAAAGACCAAAAAGATGAAGAACCATATTCATCCTAACTCCAAAATGTTAAGAAGTCATAAATCCCAAATTTATATTTATTCCATGCAATATCAATGAAAATGGGACATCGATGTTTGAAAAAAAACTGAACAAGATTATTCTAATAACAAGATTTAAATGGAAATGTAAAGAACTAAATATAGCTAAAATTTTGAAAAAGAATGTTTGTAGAACTTCTATCTAGTGACTTCAAGAATTCCTATAAGAACTGAGGATGTAGCCAAAGATAGAAAGCTTGCCTAGCATACATGAAGCCCTGGGCTTGAACTCAGCAACTTTAAGCCAGGTGTGATAGTGAATGTTTGTAATCCCATCATTCTGGTGTGGAAGGCAAGACAATTAGAAGATCAAGGTCATATTTTTGATATAGTGAGTTCAAGGACACCTTGAGTTATGAGAGACCCTGTCCTAAAATAAAATATAAGACTTTATAAAGCCATAATGATCTATGTAGTGTAGTTTTATGATAAAGACGTGTTGTGGAATAATCATTCTGTACACTGTAAAAATGTATTGGTCTCACTGTTAAAAAAAAAACTGATTGGTTGATAGCTGAACAGGAAGAGATTGGTCAAGACAGCCTGAGACAAAAGAGGGGTGGAGTCTGAGAAGATTCCAAGAGATGCAGGAAGAAGCGAGATGTGCATGTCATACTAAGAAAAGATCCAAGCAACATGGTAAAGCGTAAATAACAAATATGGGTCAATTTAAATGTAAGACCTAGCTAGGAACAAGCCTGAACTATTGACCAAGCATTTGTAATTAATACTAAGTCTCAATGCCAGTTACTTAGGAGCAACTTGTGGGACAGAAACTTCCACCTACAAAGATGGAAAAGTGAATGGAAGATATTCTATCTAAAATAGACCAAAGTGATAAACTCAGTTTATTTTTGACAAAACTTCCATAAGGAAAAAAAAAACATTGAGAGCTATTTAACAAATAGTTTGGAAAATTTTAATAAAATTAAAAATAATAAAAAAGAATTAATTTTTTTACCATACTTTATACTACATGAGATGAATAATGGTCCTGAATGTATAATCTAAAGCTATTCAATATATAGAATAAGATTTAAAGCAGTATATCCGTGATGTTGGAATGCTAGAGCTAATAGACCAAGCAGTGTTTGAAATAATATAGTTTCTGTGTGATTATTTTGGGAGTCTGAGCAGTCAGGAAACAAACCTACTTCATGTAGACATTTTATTACATTTATTTTTTTCAAGACATGGTTTCTCTGTGAGACAGTTCTGATACTCACTGTGTAGTCCAGGCTGGCCCCAAACTCATAGAGATCCATCTGTCCTGCCTCCCAAATGCTACACTAAAAACATGCGCCACTATTGCCCAGTCACTTTTTATTTTCTTTCTAATACTGCAAGTTTTAATGTAGTAACTCTTTATAATAAGATATCTAATCACAAAACTAATACAAGATTTATTCAACATTGTGATAAATATATGGTGAAATTCATATTACAATTATAATTCACTAATATATTAAGAAATGGGATTTTATTCTATTTGAAATCCAAAAGAACTTTATTGGGGATAGTATTTATATTCTTTCATTAAAAATAAGATTCCTCCTCAAATTTTTATTTTGGTAAGCCAAGGAGCTTTCGTGTTTTAAATTTACCAAGTTGTGATTAATAGTATGTGTATGACATTTATGATCAAATCATTTATATAGCATTGATTTTAAATTAAGTCAAAATTAATATATTCCTTTTGAAACATGGTTTTTCTCAATAAATTTATTGAATATTTCAGAGTGTTTATACTTCTGCTAAGTGTTGTCTACACAGTTTACAATCTCATAAAAACAAGTACTATATTTACTAGAAAGAAAAAAAAACAATTTTGCACATTCACATAACTTCCTTAACACTGGAAAGAAAAAGAACAAGGGGAAAATGAGGGAGGCAGTTGTTAGGTCAAGTCTGTTCCAAAGAGTATCAGCTACACAGAGCAGGAATGGAAAATAAGGTAATAAGATATGCCCTGGTTCCTAACTACGTCTTTAAAAACTGCGTGAGGAACAGCTGGCTTTAGCTGGAGCTTGGGTGAAGCCAAGAATGCCTGCCTGGAGGTCACTTAATGAAAGATATTAGAGTAACAAGGAGGTCAGGGAGAATTATACATGGAAACCCAAATTCATTTTTTTAAAAATGTGTCTAAAAGAACTTTTAAATTTAGAATTTGATACCTAAGACTGTTTGAATATACCAAACATTACCTTTTTGGAACTGGTCCAGGCTAAAGATAATGCAAAACAAGTTTAGGAATGTTAAAAACATTTCCCACAATGCCTCTGTGGTTTATAGCTTTCAGCAAGCCAGCTTGTAGCACTTTTTCTTTTGTAAAACAAGCACAGGTTTGAGGTTATAAATTGTTTTCCTACATTTTCAATCCATGTTTTTGCAAAATTTTATTTACCCTCATTGGTATAACTATTGTTATAGATTTTTAATGAGAAAATTCTCATGATAGGACCAATGTTTTCTATTTTATCTTGTTAAATGGTGAGTGGAAAAAATTCCAACAAATACAGATAAAGCAGGGAAATCACGAGGCAGGAGGGACATTCTGAACCAGTACTATCTCTGCTCAGAATCAGTCACAGAAAGCCAGTACACATCAAACCTCCTTCCCTTGGCTTTGTTTCTCATGCTTTGAAAGCAAAATTGCTGAAGTTCTTCTTAAGATCCATTGACAGTCAAGCCTTGCATCATTGAAATTTAAAGCACAATAAATATATGTGCCTTTTCATTCTTCTATATAGACCCTCATACAGTACCATATGCCCCTCAAACTAAGTCTACAATACAGTAGACATGCCCATTTTAGAGCATAAAGAAGAACAGGACTGAGTTTAAAGGGACACACTTGACCCGATATAGAAGACAGCCAATTTGTACCTTCCCATTTTCGCCACTAGCTACAACTGCAAACAGTGAAGAAGAACAGAGTTGACAAAAGGATACATGGGTCATTTACAAAGAGAAGGGGCTGGGAAATCAAGGAGTTGGGAAGACTGGGGTAGTCTAAACGGCAATTTTTTAAAAATTTATTTATTTATTAAAGATTTCTGTCTCTTCCCCGCCACTGCCTCCCATTTCCCTCCCCCTCCCCCAATCAAGTTCCCCTCCCTCCTCAGCTCGAAGAGCAATCAGGGTTCCCTGCCCTGTGGAAAGTCCAAGAAACCCCCACCTCCATCCAGTTCTAGTAAGGTGAGCATCCAAACTGCCTAGGCTCCTACAAAGCCAGTACGTGCAGTAGGATCAGAAACCCATTGCCATTGTTCTTGAGTTCTCAGTAGTCCTCATTGTCCACTATGTTCAGTGAGTCCGGTTTTATCCCAGGCTTTTTCAGACCCAGTCCGGCTGGCCTTGGTGAGTTCCCAATAGAACATCCCCATTGTCTCAGTGTGTGGGTGCACCCCTTGCGGTCCTGAGTTCCTTGCTCGTGCTCTCTCTCCTTCTGCTCCTGATTTGGACCTTGAGATTTCTGTCCGGTGCTCCAATGTGGATCTCTGTCTCTGTCTCCTTTCATCGCCTGATGAAGGTTAATATTCAGGAGGATGCCTATATGTTTTTCTTTGGGTTCTCCTTATTTAGCTTCTCTAGGATCCCTAATTATAGGCCCAATGTCCTTGGTTTATGGCTAGAAACCAAATATGAGTGACTACATCCCATGTTCCTCTTTTTGGGTCTGGCTTACCTCACTCAGGATAGTGTTTTCTATTTCCATCCATTTGCATGCAAAATTCAAGAAGCCCTTGTTTTTTACTGCTGAGTAGTACTCTAATATGTATATATTCCATACTTTCTTCATCCATTCTTCTATTGAAGGGCATCTAGGTTGTTTCCAGGTTCTGGCTATTACAAACAATGCTGCTATGAACATAGTAGAGCATATATTTTTGTTGTATGATAAGGCCTCTCTTGGGTATATTTCCAAGAGTGGTATTGCTGGGTCCAGGGGTAAGTTGATCCCGAATTTCCTGATAAACCGCCACACTGCTTTCCAAAGTGGTTGCACAAGTTTGCATTCCCACCAGCAATGGATGAGTGTACCCCTTTCTCCACAGCCTCTCCAGCAAAGGCTATTCTTGGTGTTTTTTATTTTAGCCATTCTGAAAGGTGTAAGATGGTATCTTAAAGTTGTCTTGATTTGCATTTCCCTGATCGCTAAGGAAGTTGAGCATGACCTTAAGTGTCTTTTGGCCATTTGGACTTCTTCTGTTGAGAATTCTCTGTTCAGCTCCGTGCCCCATTTTATAATTTGGTTGATTAGCCTTTATATGGAAAAACAAAAAACCCAGGATAGCCAAAACAATCTTATACAACAAAGGATCGTCTGGAGGCATTACCATCCCTGACTTCAAACTCTACTACAGAGCTACAGTATTGAAAACAGCTTGGTATTGGCATACCGAGAGAGAGAGAGAGAGAGAGAGAGAGAGAGAGAGAAGAGAAGAGAAGAGAAGAGAAGAGAAGAGAAGAGAAGAGAAGAGAAGAGAAGAGATCCTTGAAAAGAGCATATGTCAAGGTCAAACACCAGACTGTAGGAGTGTGAGCCAAATTTGATTTCTTCTTAGGACAGGAATAAGAGCACTGTCTGTGACTCAGGGCTAGCTGTACACCATGACTAATTTTCCACCATAAATTAGAAGCTTGCGGCAGCTATAAAACTGCTTCCATCTGAACAATGAGTTCCCAACTCTCACTACCATCTCATCAACAAACAATTCGTGTGAACCCTGATAAAAAATTAGACACCTAACGAGGACTGTAATCATAAATATAATTATATACTAGACTCAACACCTAATTTTAAAGATGAAAAATACTTCTGAAGCAGAAATTAATATTTCATCTGAATGATTCATTTTAATTATAAGAAGTTTTATATTTGACTGGAAGAAAACAGGTCTACTTTTGTCTGATGGGTATGTGGAAATAATATACAGAAATGGAGAAAAAGTTCTCATAAAAATAGCTACCAGAAAAAGACAAATCTTCTCTTACTTCTACAAACTTGTGAGTGCCTGAATGACAAATTCCTTCTGACTTGGAACTTTCTGCCAGGAATTTTACGTAAACAGAAACAAAACCACATGCTGGCTCTAAGAGCAAAGAGTAGAATTAAGTGTATTAATATCCATATCATCTCATTTCAAAGAAAAAATGATGTCATACATAAAATTCCGACTCCAGAAATCTAGAATGAGGTTATTTGGTTGTTCATTCTGATACAGAAGTCAGATGAGCAAACTGTGTGGGTACACAAGAAGCCATCCAAAATGTCAACAACTAACTAAATCTGTATTTCTATCTTTCCAATACCCATCTAGGTAGACCTCCAAACCTGAATTAAGATCCATTCAAACTCTTCAACAAATAATTGTGACAAAGATCTGGACTCTGAAGTCAGATGACTGCATATCTAATGTACCCCAAACTTGGACTGTATCTTGGCTCTATTAGCTGAATTTCCGCTTTGTTCTCTTGACTGACTTCAACTCAAAACACAAATATACTTAAAATAATAACAAGCACTCTATCTCCTTTTTAAAAGTCTGAATTTCTCACTTATTTTGAAGTTATTATCCTGTGTGCCCCGCTTATGACTTTTTTTTTTATACCTTGTGCTCTCTGATAAAGACCACCTGTGTGGAACTGAAAATAGTTCCTTCTAGTAATGATCTGCTTTCCTCCCACTGATTAATTTGTTGTCACCTCTTGTTGGACTTGTATGGAACTATTCATCTGTCCTCGGACACACCTGTATGCTCTAGACCGATACTTCAACAAGGCTACAGTGTTGGGAATGTCTGTGGTGTGCTTCAATGTACTGAGTCAGGCACTTTCCCAATTGAGGCTTTGATGAAACAAAATTGGAGGATAGTTTGGGAATCTGGGCCATCAAACGTGGGATGCCATTAAAAGTTCTACTACAGGTCCCACATTTGAATGGAACTTTACTAGTCTGTAGGAGGTGCTGCTTCGGTACTGTCTCCTAGGATGAATAGATGAAGTCTATTGTGCTGAATAAATAATGTTAGGCTGGAGACAGCTACTCTATGAGGAGGGATGGGGAAAGCATATAGGTAACAGTACTAGTAGAGAGACAAATTCTATCTGGTGATAAGTTCTAGGGTAGAGTTTCTAGAGTAAGAGAATAGATGAAGCGCTTGGAAAAGTGGGTTACTGACACGAATTACCAACACGGGTTACAGACACACCCTATGCCTTTCAGTATCACCTCTATGTTTCAAATAGCCAAGTCTGTTCTTTAGATAACAGATCTAAGCTGGCAGAACATAGGAGATCTAAATAGTATACTAGAGTCAATTAATCTCAAGTCCTTACATAGAAAGACAAGACTGAAGAGCAGGCTGGGTAACTGTGGGCGGTAAGCCCTCTGCAGAGACACTGCAGGAAGCAGTAAAAGCCCAGCATAAAGAACTATTTGTTTTGCTGTTTTCTTTTTTGGAATCTGACTGCTGCCATTGATCCTCATTCCTGCTGCTCCTGTATGTAAATATGTTTCTCCATAAGAAAACTGCTGAAGTTTCAACCCAAAGCATATCAAAGATGACAAAGCAGCTGCCACCTTCATGAAAGGGGAATTTAAAGCTGAACTGCTCCTCTTTTTCCCGACAGTATTCATCAGCTTGAATGTTGGGTATGTTTTCAGAGTTCAGGATCTTCCTGGGAGAAAGATCACAACATGGTTTGAAACCTACAAAGCAAATGCAATATGGCCATTCTAACCTACAAAGGAAGAATATTGCGAGTTCCGAAGAACATTACATTAGAACGATGAATGGGAATGAAATGAATGCTGACACCGAAGAGGAAGGTAGGCCTTTCAAATTTCTAAAGTGTGTATCCTCGGGGATGTAAATGTGAAGTTAAATTAGGTGGTGTGACTTTCACCAGAGACGGGGACTTATAAGATGGTCCACTGAAGAGGAAATGCGTGTGAAGTGGTCCAGAGTTATGGCTGTACCACAGATCTCATTAGGGCTGACAGCCAGGGAAGTGGTGTTATCAAGAGTGAGTCCAGGTTTTCTTAGGTAACCTGTAGAATGTGGGAGAAGGTAGAAAGAAGGAAACAACACAAAGAAACACCGCTGAGAAGTTGTGACGCTTCTTCTTATAGACTGGAGCTGAGTGACCTTTTTCTTTTACTCGGATGGTCTAAAAGGCAGTTCTGAGTGTTTAGAAAAGAAAAATGGATGCACAGGGCTCTGATACTGCAAGTCTTAAGACTCCACAGAAGCAACCAGAATGCCAAGAAAACAATTATTAAGAAAATATAGTCTAAAATGTTTGTATGTTAATTAGTTCCTTTAAGTAATGATAAAACACAGTCAATACGTTAGAGGATTTTATATTTGTATAACCATCTATGTGTCTTCTTCTCAATCTCTCCTCAAAGCAAAGAAGGTTAAATATACACTCAGTTGGTACTCAGGGATCACATGTGTAGGCTAAGGAAGCGCTTGTTGCCTTTTCGAACTAAACTTTAGTATCTTCATATAAGTGTGCTATTGTGACTATGGAGGTGGCTGAGTGTGCAAATCACCTATCATTCAAGTGTTAGGAGCAAAGTTTCGATCCCTAGAACCTACATAAATGCTGGCTGGGTATGCAGCCTACCCCTAACGCCAGAGCTTGGAAGGAGGAGGAGCTGTGGGATCCCTAGGGCAAGCAGGTTAGCCACAGTAGCCATATAGATAAGTCCTGCATTCAACTGAGAGATTCTGACTCAACTTAGAAGTTGGACATGGGTCAAAAAGACTCTCATGTTGGCTTCAGGTGTCCAGAACCAAACATAAACATGCATGTATATGTTTGAACTCATGCACACATCCCCAGACACATGCAAACACATATACACATTGGCAGGCATACCTACTACATACACATACCACTAAAACAAGTGTCAAGTAAATACCATGATAAATGTATGATATTATTTATGAATAACTAAATGTTTCAGATTAATTACCAACTTCCTACTAGTTGCCATTAGATCTATCAGGCTAGTTATCGGGTTAGTCCCATACTGATGAACTGTTCACATTAGTTACCTATTTTACACTACTTACCTGAAGCTTAGATACCTGTTTCAGGTTATTTGCCCATTTCATATAAGCTGTTGGTTTAAAACTAGTGAACTGTTTTATATTACTAATAGTCACCGTTCCGTGTTATTTATTACTCCATACTAGTTACTGCATTCATGTTAGTCATATACTCAAGGTCAGCTACCCATTTCATAATACTTCAGGTTATTAATGGCCTATTTCAGCTTAGTTAATTATTTTACCCCCGTTACCTGCTTCAGGTCAGTTATGTGCTCCATACTAGTTACCTGTCTCGGGGAGTGTGCTGACATTACACGTGCTTTCCTTGCCTTCACCAGCTGATGTTGACGCTCTTACTTCAAAGACGTATGATGTATTGGCAAGAAGTTTTGTAAAAGTATACATGTGGTCTTGGGGAGAAAGTTTTGTAGAATTCCTTTCAATGGTTATCACATAGTGGATTATTATTCCGTTCGTTTTCCTGGGCGGATCCCACATCACTAACACTGATTGCCAATTACGTGCCATACACTCTATATTCTGTACGACATCTGGAACTTAAGAGAAAAATATTTATTCCAAGTTCAGATTTATAGACACATAGTAAATTATTGAACTATGCAACCAAGACATAGGATGAGGTTTCACAAAGATAAAATAAAAATTTAATATGTCAACTTCTCTAATATGTGTGCAACAAGTTCTTAACATAAATGGCTAATGGAAACTTTTGTCTCTGATCTTGCTAAGGCTCACAAGTTTGATCCGTTAATGGAATGTTTTTCTAGGCCCAAGCAGCAAACACATTCTCACATAGTCTCAGAAATGCATTGGCCTCAAGTCTGGGCAGTCACAGATGCCAACTTTCTTAGTCAGATTGGTGCAACCTTCTCAATATTCTCACTGAACATTTTTGCAATACAAAATTGTCTACTATCACTGTTTCAGGTTCAACAGGGCTGGGAAGTTCATAAGAAAAGCAGAGACATTCTATTGGGGTTCTTTGGAAGAATGGGGACTATTTCAATACAGAAATCTGGAGATATTGTTTAATGGGTCTCAGGTTTTTCTGCTAGAACTTCTCTCAATTTATTCGATAATGGCTTCTTTTCTCTGGGGTCCATTCTATGCAGTTGACATGAACAAAGAGTAATACCCCACGTGTGAGAGTGATTATGGGTTAGAGACACTGGCTATTTTCAGTGGACATATCCAATAAGGTCCCTTAGTTTTAGTATTTTAGCCTAACTTCAATTTTAGTTTAGATATTTTAGCATAACTTCATTGTTACGGTAAAATGAGGGTAGTGGAAGAAAATTATCATGTGGTTAATTCACAGATTACAAACTGCTCACAACAATAAAAGAAGGGATGTTGCTATTATAGAAACTTGATTTAAAAAAAGTTCATGAAATCTATGACTTCTCAATAACTGTTCTCTAGTCCTCAATGTGACCCTTATAAACCTTTCTTCTGTAGGATGAATACATCAATGCAGAAAGACAATACTAAAATGTGTCTTAAAATAAGCAAATTGAACATTTTGGGAACATCTACTTAACTGACTCACTGAACTCCCAACAAATAATAAACAATACACAAAAAATGAGTTGAGTGAGAGTGGTCCACACCTTTAATTTCAGGATTTAAGGCAAGTGGGATCTCTGAGATTAAGGACAGCCTACTGTGTATGTGTGTGTGTGTGTGTGTGTGTGTGTGTGTGTAAATTTTCTATTTTTTTTGTAATCAGAGCATTATGTTTTGTGACATAATTTTGTTACTGAAAAATATTAGTTTATGAAGCAGTTTATGTAAGATGATCCTCAACCTTTATTCATTTTATGAATACGATTAAATATTTTATAGGTTCAAAATATTTTGATATTTTCCCTCAAGTTGATTCACACTTCCCATAGTCATTTCCATCATTTCTAACAACAACAACAAAACAATGATGGTTTTCCACTTGGGTTACTCACTAAGTTTGGAAGGCACATTACACTTACTCTGCCCAGATCGTGACTTCTTCATGCAAAGGATGGAATACTTATGATAATATTTATGCTACATTTATTGCATGATAAACTTGCTAATAAGTATGGTTTAATGGATATTTTCAAGTTTTGGGCAACTCCTACACTGTATGTGGCTAATGTGTGTTTCTTTTCAGTGGAAGATGCAGAGCTCGAAGAAATCTTGAGACTTTGTCAAGGTTACACAACCAATAAGCCATGTAGCTAGAATTCTAATTCAGACACTGATTGCACAGCTCCAACTCTAAGTACTAGGGGTTTGATTTGTCTGTGGGCATGCTGGGAGAGAAGCCCTCAAGTGTCTATAAGTTCATGGGGGAAATTATTGATTTAACATCTTTAACCTCCAATCTTAATGCAGAAGTTCATTAATACAAGTACATCCAGAACTGTGATGATTGACTAGAAAAGGAATTTTCAGTCATCTATTAATCATTGTTAAAAAGAAAAGGTGAAGAGGGGCGTCTTCAAATATATGACCTAGTTAGTAGGATAAAAGGGGGCATATTTAACTCACAATTAATTCACAAATGAGAGCTATTTAACACCTACACAGAGTCTAGATGTGGCCCATACCATTGTGCTACAGTAGTTTGGTTGCTGGGAAACCAGGCCAGTGGCCCTTTATAGTACTCTATGTTATTAGGGAACTGTATGAAGTACAAGAGACAACACTGACTCCTTTCTTTCAAACCTTATAGCTTACCTTCTTGAAGAACAATCCAAGTTACAACTCATGAAAATCTGAACAGTTATGTTAGAAGTACTGGTTCAGTTTCCTGCTCTTCCTAGCCCCACAGGCAATTCTAAGAATTGGGACATTTCACAGTCTAGAAGCCTGCCTTGTCGCCTCTTTGGAAAAGAAGGTAGCCTTTTATTTTGTTCTTCTCAGTTATAGAGGAAAAGTTGTATATAAATATGCATGTATCAATACATATATATGATTCCAGAAATGACCCAGCCTAACCTTTAAGCCCTGGAATTTATTTCTCTTTGAGGGAATACTAAATGACATTTTATTAAACAGAGGGATGGTGAGAGTCTTGATTAAAAATGAGAGCAAACATTGCAGAGGCAGAAACTGTGACTTACCGGACTCCCGAGTTGTGAATTTCACTACATTACTGAATTGATTGCCATTTCCGACTTTGGTAAATGCAGACACACTGATCGAGTAGGTCTTGACAGGCTCCAGCCCAAACAGTTTGGCATCAGTTTGAAAACCTGAGATATTCTGAAAAGCAAAAGATGCTTAGTCACAAGGCATCTTCAAATATGTATTTGTCATCCCAGATACATTCAAACATAATGATATATTTCTCTTATATTTAACCTAGGAGTTGATGAATATTAATAATTAAAACAATCATTAACATTCTGTCCTACAGGGCATGCTGAGCTTATGATACAAGGATGAACTGTGTACCATTTTGGTCTTGAAGAATCTCATAATTTTTGTTTTTGAACTGTTTTTTAGAATCATGTGTTTATTATAATTTCCTTTCAATTTGCTAAGTGAAAGTTTCAAATTTAAGTGCTGTTTATGGGCAGTGAGCAGTAGTCATATCTTCCAAATTTACATTCACCTACTTGCTCATACCCAACATATCTGTGTGTGTTTACTGATCTACCAGGAACTGCATTATAGCCAGTGGAAGGAAAGCCATAGATAAAACAAAGTCTGTCTCCATGGAACTTAAGTTGGAGATTCCAAATAACTCCTAAAGTTATATTTTGACAACTTTCTTAGGAAAATACAGGGGGAAAAAAACCTAAAAAGCCTTCATAGTTGACCAGGGAAGAATATGCTTTTTTTTTTTTTTAAAAAAAATATTTATTATGTATACAATATTCTGTGTATATATTTACAGACCAGAAGAGGGCACCAGACTTCATTACAGATGGTTGTGAGCCACCATGTGGTTGCCAGGAATTGAACTCAGGACCTTTGGAAGAGCAGGCAATGCTCTTAACCACTGAGCCATCTCTCCAGCCCAAGAATATGCTTTCTTATAGAAAACTTCCCCCAATAAAAAAATAATTATTAGGAAATGTATCCTAATGAAAGCGAAAAGTCAAGATGAAGCACTTATATTACAGTCAAACACACATTCAATTGTATATCTCAAAATATAAACTATAGTGCTTATTGCATATTTCCCTAGTGGAAATTTACCAAGAACACCAATCTACTCATTTGTTTGGAGGGAGCACCAGGACATTTGTGTGGTGGTCAAGGGACAACTGGTGGGAGTAAGTTCTCTCCTTTTATCATGTGGTTTTGGGGAATGGGCTCAAGTGGTCAGGCTTGGTGGTAAGAAACTTTCCTAGCTGATCCATTGTGCCATCCAACAAGCATTAAGTCTTAAGGTACCTACATTGATAATAATGCTAGATCACATTTTAAAGTCATCTCCACGAAAACCAGGTGTACTTAGGAATAGATAGGTATATGCATATACACATATGCATGTAATAATAATTATTGAGAAAAGGATTCATGATTTTGTAAGAGAACAGAAGGACATATAGAAGTGCTTGCAAGAAGGAGGGAATGTTGTAATTATCGTCTCAAATTTGTTCTTAAAAAGAAAATAATCTCCAAGAAGACACTAACAGCTAGGGGGACTCGCTCTACCACCTCTTTCTTATTCCACACTTTCTATTTATAAACCATTCTGAGAGATGATCTGTGAGTTATACAAATTAATAAACAGAACATGGTCCCCATCAGCAAGAAAACTTTATATTAGCTATTAAAATCCACATAAAAATTAAGCACAATAAAAATCCATTTTGATTTTTGCTCAGAAGAACTAGTGACCAGGGAAATGACTAAACTTGAGAGTTTAATCATTCACTGCAATAAATTAGCTTATTAGCTGTTGAATATATTCACACAGAAGTGAGTCTTTAAAAATTTTTTCTATTAAACAAATGACTTCCTGCAGCATTTTCGAGTGACCCAAATTTCTCAGCAATGTCAACGTCTCAGCGTGCGCTGACAAGGAGCCAGTGACATCTGGAATGGCCCCAATGCTATGTTGCCTCAACAGAGTTACAGGTAATTGAGAACAGAAAAAGAATGAAACAATAGAAAAAGAACAAAATGGAACATAGAATGATCCTGGCAGGAAAAGCTGAAAAAGCCAGTAGCAACGACAGTCAGATACAAGGAAGACAATCAGCATGGTAAACTAAATATTCAGAGGTGGGCATGACGTGAGAAGAGACATAAAGGAATTTGAAGAAAAATATAATCATTAAGAAGGACCGAAAATAGTGGCAAATAGAAGTAATCAAATATAGTAGATTTTTAAAAAGAAAACTACTTACTCTAAAATTATATATTTAACATTGTGTGGCATAAAATTGTATGTTTGCTACTAGTGAAATATTAATGGAAAATACATAATAGAAAACAAAGAATGTTTAAAGATACTGAAACCATATTCAGGTAACAGTATAATGTTGTTTTTTTTTTTTTTAATGTTCAAAGCTACCATGACACTAAAGGGAGTTTTTGTTCTTCTTTAATCTCTGTGCAATGAACGCTAATGCATTTAGTATATTTCTGGAATTGTCCAAGGTGTTTTATATGGATTTGCCTATACAGTCTTCATTAACATAAGAAGCTTTTTAATTCTTATTTTACATTTGAAGAAAATAATTTTAAGAGGATAAGTAACTTCTATAACGCATCTTTGTAAATCTCAATGGAAAAATTTGAACTAGGTAATTTGATGTCAGAGCCTTTGCTTTACTATTCTGTTAAGTGTTTATATTAAAGGCCATCATTCTATGGAAATTAGGTCATATATATGCATGCACACTCTGATACATATGCAAGGTAATCTTAAGAATGGGATTGTTCCAAAGAAACTATGTCTCTCCTGTGAATATTTTCTGTAGCCCATACAGGCAATCCAAAATTATGAGAAAACACTGAGATTAAACTTGGGATTGATAATAAAGGGCTAGACACTCGGGTCACTAATACAAGTTTTATTGTTCTGGGAACCATTCCACATTTAGGAAGTTACATAATGCAAATGCTACTCAACCTATCAGATATTAAAGCAATATATTAATTTCCAGGAAAGAAGACATTGTTCATGATGACGATAACAAACAAAATATAACTGTTGTTCTTGATTTTCTACAATTGTCTTTGTAAGCTGCACATGCTAGAAAATGGATTTATCAGAGAAATAAATTATAGTATTCACAACATTGAATGTTTACTCTGCATACTGCATTCTTCTTGCAAATAAAAATATCCTAGGAGTTTTATTTGCCATTGGAAGAGAGAGAGAGAGAGAGAGACAGAGAGAGAGACAGAGAGACAGAGAGATAGAGACAGAGAGACAGAGACAGAGAGAGATAGAGACAGAGACAGAGACAACTTTCTGAAGTAACTATTAGCTAGTTGTAACATTTTTTGGCATTCAAACTCTAGAACTCTTAAGTTTCGGATATTCTATTGGTTCTTTGCGTATTTTTCACTGATCCTATGTCCAAACAAAATAGAACAAGGAAGAGACACTGAGGATTGCAAACGAATCACCATTAAAATTCACAGAATAAAAATTTGTCGTAGAGGACTCAGAGGTTGACATCACTTGCCTTCTGGAACCGTTGCCACAAGACCCGTATAAATACTTTGTGAAAAGGCTAAAATGATTCATTTGATACTTATTTCATCAATAAAAATAACTTTCGTATGTATTAAATTTTATATAAAACCCACAAATCATTGTATATTTCCTAGCATTAAATAAATGATACAGTTAGTTCTTGAAATGTAGAAACTGTGAGAATATGTAAAATGTTCTCAGAAGCATTCAATTCTCATCTGAAAAGTGGTTCCCTATATTTTCCACAAACACCCATATTATAGGAAAAGGGGGGTTTTATGTAAATATTTTCATCGTTCAATTAATCACTGTGGTACCTGGAATCAAATTCAGAGCTTTGCACATAAGAGGCAAATATCCCACTCCATCCCCTTCCCTTGTTTAATATGAAGCAGCCCATTTTCCTTGAGCTCAAAACATTTTAATATACTTTCTGAGTGTCTGAAATCAATATATGCCATTACAATCAACCTACCTTATAAAATATAGTATCAGTGTCATGCTCATGAATTTTAAAACTATAGACTTTAACAATACCGCCAGGAAGAGGACTTGGGCTCCATGTCAGCCATACGAAGTCTGAAGTGTAGTTGATTAAAGTCAGATTCTGAGGAGGCGCTAAAGGCGCTGCAGGGAAACACGTTATAAAACTTGTGTTCATAAATCGTGTATCACAGAAATACTGTCTCGATTCTAACTACTTGAAGAAACAAATTCAGAGAGATTTATAAAACTACCACGTTATAATTCTCAAAATAAATACCACAAATAATTTTGCTCCTATATTTATGACCCTATGCTTCAAAACAGTTTTAAACAGAACAGGCAATTCTGAAGCCTGACCTGGGGGAGATAAAAGGAAAAGAAAAGAGACCAGCAAAGTAGAAGGAGGATGCTAAGTTGGCTACCAACAGGATCTAATATTCTTTGTTGTTCCGGCTGTTCCTTCAAAACAGAGTGTGCAAGGTGAACAGAGAAATCACTTGGCGTAGCATTATCTTCCAGCTTACCTGATTCATCTGTGTAAAAGAAAAGAACGCTAGAAGGACCGAGTCCTTTCACTGTTCTTGCAGCAGCAAAAAAGCTATACAAGGTAAATGGCGAGAGTTCTTCCAGGACTATGTGATTACCGGAAGTGATGAAAGAATGATTTCCGTGCGGTCCTTGTAAAGTTAAATGATAACTTAGAATTATACCGTTTGGCTTTAATGGGGGATTCCATGATAAAAGAATTGAGGTAGAAGAAAGGTTTTTAAAAGTGTTGATTATTGGTGGAGTTTCTGGAACTACAAAAGAAAAAGAGAGTGTTAAATGAGAACAAATTTTTATTAGTAAAGAAGATGCTTCAAATATAATTGGGCTTCATTTTATTAGTAGACTGGTTTAACTGTAAGTCACTTAGGACTTACTGTGTCAACTGAAAAGATAATTAATAATTATAAATAATGTCTTCTGTAAAAAAACAAAAGCAATGCAAACAAAGAGGACATTAATAATCTGCAAAATAAGCAACAACAGGGTCTTCCTACCGTCTTCTTCCGTTTTGATGTGTAGCCGGGCAGTATAGGTCTCAGAGAACCCCTTTTCTGTTGATGGTGTAATTTGAAATATATAATCGGCATATTTTTCCAGATTATCAAAATGTATGCTGTTTTCACGTGTAATCACAGGTGGCTTCGTGCCGTGAGGACTCTGCTCAGGAGTCAATGAGACGTAGTAGAAGACAAGGCCATTTGGCTGAGATGGTGGCGCCCAGCTCACATTTATTGCGGTTGATGAAATGGACTCAAAAGTCAGGTTTCCAACAAACCCTTCAGGTACTGAGGTAGGCAGTGATCAGAACATGAAAGTCATTCGTTATTCCAGAAGTAACAATTTACAAGTTGAATGTAGTTATTGAAACACCATCACCAGCTCATATATGTACATTCTTTAAGTAAAAACATGCATATTCATATAAATATGAAAATTATTAAAAATAAGCCTTTTCATTTTGAACACATGGAAGAACTGTATATCTATCGTATTCCTCTGACTTACCTTTCTTACCATGTGGGGATTACATGTGTTTATATGCAACACATTTCTAAGTAGAACCAATAATTTCTTAATTTTCTAAATAATACATTTGATTTCCTTATTCCAATGATTATCTGAATATGCAGAGACCGATCCTTAGAGTCCATAAGAGACCTGGTCAAAGTCATGTTTGTAGTATGAATATTTAATTCTAAACTTTTCTGACCCCAGGAACAAGATGTCTCCAGCCAACAAAACACTAACCTGCATTTGTATTTTAAGAAATTATCCCACTTATTAAATTTTAATTTTCAGATATTAACTAGACTCAATGTGAATTTGAAAGTCTCACAAGATACAATGCACAGCAAATAGTTATTACTTGTGGTGCTGCAATTATAACTGATAAACTATTATGGGTTGCAATTATCCTGGGAGAGGTCTACAATTAAGAGAGTCTGAAATGATATTGACCTCATTATACTAAAAGGTTTTGTTAAACATTCCTTAACTATACATTTTCACATGTTGATTATATTCTATGGGTGAACCTATCCTCTACTCAAGTTATTTTTGCCAGAAAAAGGCAAAGTTTTTCATATTTATATTGGTAGGTTAATGATTTTTTTCCAAACAGTACACATTGGGATTTAACTCAGTAGAACTTTAAGTCAAAGTCATTCTCAATAAGACAGTAATCTTTATAAAAATAAACAAGAAGGGGGCTGGAGGGATGACTCAGCAGTTAAGAGCACTTGCTGCTCTTCCTGAGGATCTGGATTGGGTTCCCAGAGCCTACATGGTGACTCACACCCTCTTTAACTCCTGTAGTGGGGTCAGGAGAGTTTCATGTCCTTTTCTGGACTCTGAGGGAACTTCAGTCCCCTGATGCACTCACAAACATGCAGGCAAAACACCCATACACATACAAATAAATCCTTAATATTAAACAAAATGGAACAGAATCCATATGGGAAATAGACAGTGATCCACCTTCCTTTTCATTTTAGAAACTGAAACAAACAAACAAAAAATTCAAAATCAAGGGATCAGTCATCATAGTTGTGTGAATGGCCTGCGTGAACAGCATTCTGAAGAAGTTGTAAACAAAAAATTTCTTTTAATGCAAATAGACATTTTTATTACGTTTGTCACAAAGACAATTTAGAAAACACTTCATGAAGTCCTACATGGATTCAAAGCCAGGAAAAAAAAAAAGATAGCTGCTGGGATTCAAAGCAACTTCTGAAACAAATGATCAGGTGTCCTAACTATCCCCCAAATCATCCGTGCTTGCAGGAGTACTCTTCCTTGTCATTCCAGATGACTCATCGCTCAAAGCAACAGAAACAACAGGATTTTAGTGGATTGATGAGAAGGAAGCCTGTGTTGAGCCTGTCCATTATTTAAAAGTGATTTTTTTTACCAAGAACAAGCAATGTATTCCTTTGTTGTGTTTATATTACTCAATTTATATTTTTTCCATTTATATACGTTCAAATGCTGTTATAAAGTATGAAGGGCAGAAACTATGGTACTTCTTATGTATAAGGCTGTAATAGAACAGATTGGTAAAATGAGATCTAGAGAACATTAGAAGTCATAAAGAGAGTGTTAAACCTCCAGGTGTTTATGAAGAAACATGTAGAGAACCCTCAGCTCATCCACAGCACAGTGCTAAAATAAAAATAAAGTAAAATAAAAACCATCAACCATGTGAAAATAATATTATGCAGGAAAAATAGAAGAAGCTGTTATAGTTATAGAAGTCAGAGCTGCATTAGATATACTTAAACTCCTAGGACAGTATTAAATGTCTAACAAATTTTAACACCAATGTACACAAAGAGAAGTTCCTGACAAATGATGAGATTTTTAAGTTTCCCGATTAAAGATAAAATCACATGTACATTTACATACTGTCTTGGTCTGTGTATACAGGAATTACGTCACTGCTTTTATTCCCGTTTCCGACAGAAGTGCTTGCTGTGACCCAGAATGTATAGTAACTGAATATGGCCAGCCTGGATATTTTTGTAGACACTGTTACGTTGTCAGGCTCATTGGTTACTTCACGGAGGGTAAAATTCTGAAAATAAGCACATAGTTATAATAGTTCAGAGTGTGTTTTAGTAGACATGAGTGTTGCAAAATAGTTATTGACTAAGAACTCTCTGTTATGGTTTTAATATTTCAATTCTTAGGAGAAATAGCATAAGGCAATGTTATCATAAAAATTGAACTGGGCTGGGCGGTAGTGGTACACATCTTTAATCTCAGCACTCAGGAGGCAGAGGCAGGAAGATCTCTGTGAGTTTGAGGCCATCCTGGTCTATAGGAGTTAATTCCAGGACAGGTTCCAAAGCTAAAGAGAAATCCTGTCTCAAAACTAAAAATTAAACTGGAACTATGTTTGTACTAAAAGTGAACTAGGTGGTAGCAGTTTTTCTTTTTAGATCACTACATCAAATATTAAAGAGAAACACACTAATTGTTATATACAGTAGAAAATGTCAAATGGCCAAGAGAAAAAACTCTGTGGTTATGCTGGCTAAGCTCAGTTTCCCTTAGGAAACTTTTGGGCATTATTCCAAAGTATTAGATATTTTTCCAACAGATTTGAAAGAAAAGATTAAAACAGCTTTTCATATTCTTTTTTCCATGAATAATAACAGAAGTGTTGAAGTATTTGCCTGATCTACAAACTCAAAGCATTTCTACTATTCATCTTCATTGACTCTTTATTACACTGTGTAGTGAACAATGCAAAGGCAGTTAACACACTGATATACAGAGTAAAAATAATATTCGATATTTTTCAGTAATAAGAATTTTGTGCTGCAATTTCCTTTCTGTACAAAATTTAAAATAAAATATATAATCTAACCAAGAGAATTCTAAAATAATGGAAAATAATTTAAGCAAAACCACAAAGTTAGTCAAGAGTCACGCATTTAGTAATTTTAACACCTGGAAGACCGAGTCAAGTGGATCCCTCGTTCAAGGTCAGACTGCACTACATAGTGACTTCACTGATACACAGAGGACCCTGTCTCAATAGAAGTGTATCATTACCCATACTTTTATAAGAAAAATGCACTATACAATGTACACTAGTTACTTTAAATCTTGTAGACCTAAACTCAAGTACAACAAGGCAAGGTTGAACCAAAAATCTAATCTCAAAGGTTCTTGGCCCCTAACAATAAAATAGGAATAGCTATTCCCACTTTATAGGGAGTTACTAAGGATTAGACTCCATTGACACACACAAACCAATTAATACTGTGTTTAACTACAATAAAAGCAAGAATAATTTGCTTAAGTAATTAATTAGGATACTCCATTTGATTAAGTTTATAGTCAAGATGATTCTAAAATTCACTGACTTAAAAATTTGCTAAGTTTTTATGGTTCCTTTCACATTATCTGTCAGTATAATAAAAGATTTTCTTTGGTTTTGTGGTGCCTTATTTGACAATAGACATGTTAATGACATCTAACAATTTTTCAGAAAATATGATATATGAGCTTGGATGCCTTCCAATACTCTTGTACCCATAAAATAGCTGTACACATAGAGTCACTGCCTGATATAAACACAATTTAAAAATATTAATTACTGGAAGGTTATTAGAATGAATTTTAGCTTTTCTTTGGAATAGAATTCATTCTAATTATCTGTAAACGTCACAAATAAACAACGAATTATTTTGAATCACCCAATATTCTTTCCTGATGGGTGTATGTCTTAGACATACATAGACACCAAACAATTTCATAAAATCTTAGACATTATCCAGGTGATTATTTCATTAATTTCTTCACCTTGTATTTCTTATTTTTGTCTCATACTGTTTTGGGGCTCAAATTACATAATTAAACCTTACATTTTGCTCACGTAAATAAGACCAGAAGGTATCTTACAAATGCTTTCAAAGTTGATTATCAAGCAGACTTATTTTAACACTTTTAATTGTATGTGACATTTTGTCAGACATCCTAAAAAACATGACACATATTAGTAGAAACAATAATATAAGAGGTCATTTCCTATACTAAAAACAGTGTGTGATAACAGAAAAGGTGGATCCTTGAGCCGCAGTAAAGAGCTTACACTCCCCAAAATAGTATGGAAACATGGGTGTACTTCATGCTCAAATGCTTCTGAATCATAGAGCTAAGTGCTGTAAATCTTGTTCCATGCTAACAATTCTATGCTATTTCAATTAAAATATTTCCAGGAACACAGAAGAAATATGAATGTCATATGTTCCATTTTTATTCATTGTGTTAGCTATAACAGAAGAATCCTAAGACAGAAACCAGATGTCTGGAATAGGAAGGAAATAAAACATGCTAAGGATGGGGGTGTTCCACAAAGTTCTATGAGAAGGAGACAGAAGAAGATAAAAACTATATACATAACCTGCTGTGTAATTTTTCATTCCAAGTATTTTCTCTACCAACTTATAAAAAGATAGAGAAGATATGCCACTTTGAACATTAATTTTAGAGATACATTAAAGCCTGAGAGACTGTCAAGCAACATGAGACTGTGCTTTTGAAATGTTTGAGCATCTCTTGCCTATGCCTGCTTGCAGCTGTCACACTTAAAAGCATTCTTAAGATTACTTAATAGGAGATAACCTATTCTAACACTGATGAGTTAAAAATGGGATCATAGTCTATACACAGATTTGAATATATAGACTTAGACGATTATGCTGAAACCGGATGTAGATGTTCAAAACTGAGGGGGAGTTGTAGACAAAGAGAACCAAACTGCAATTTTGCACAAACTGCAAGTATAGAAGTAAAACTGCTGTTAAGATCTCAAACTGTACAAAACATTTTGTGATGCTTCTTCTAAGGGCAGAAAAAAAGGGGAAATCTTCATGTTGAACACCTTCTATGCATAGTGTTATAATGTTAAGTCTGAGAGTGACTTTTTGGAAGAAATAATTATCTTAATTATTTTCAGTTTTCAAAAAGGGATAGAAGTTCTGCTTGATGTAAAGAAAAAAATAAACAGACTCCTCTTTTGTTTTTTGTTCTTAAGGCATTTGTTTAAAAATACCTTCACCTTCAGTTACACATATATCTTTATCTGTGCATCTTTTATAAAGTAGTCTGCTTACAAGGAATGAAGCTTAAAAACTTCACTTGGAGGAGACAGGCTGTGTGCACTGACCTGACCTCTGGACACTGTGTTCTGCTGCCTTTGCCTGAGGTGGTTTGCAAAGCTCTGCCCTTTTCCTACTAACGCAGCAAGTCATACAGCAACCTAGTCTTAGAGACATTCAGTCAATCACAAGTCCTGACTCTGAGCGAAGTGTCCTGAGTTACAAATGAAACTCAGCCTCTGCAAAGTACAGTGTATCTGCCTTCTCTTTTAATTAGAACGACACCCAGGAATAGGAATTGCCAAGTCACAACCAATTCAGTCATTTTACCCAGGAAAAACCTTATTCTTCAAATTAGAGCGTTTCTTTTAAATTCATGTTTCCGAAATTATATTCTAACTCCCTGTCTTTGATTGAACCAAGCCACCACATTTTCTCTTTTTCATGTATAAGAAATCTGATAAATACTTAATTTGCAGAAGTAATATAACTGCACTGGACATAATTGAAAACATTTCTCTAAATTAAATCCATCTTGGCATTTTCATTACTACTATATTCATATCCCAGATAAGTCCCCTCTGCACACCGCAGTCCCATGACCTACATTCTGCAGACTAACAGCCATATGCCTACTGGTCCTTTTGATAGCTGATGCTAAGCAATAAGAATATCCCTGCAACTATAAAAACTCTCTTCCCAATAATAAAAAATTTCAATTGAGGGAAAAATACTATATGATAAATATTTGTCCTTAAACCCACAGGTAAGTGTAGTCCTCAACCCTCATTCCTGAAGCTTCTCTTTTGACAGAGACTATTAAAGAAAAGCACAGCCAAACAAAATGCAGATCAGTGAAGCCATTTCCAATGGACATGTCTCCTATGGGAGAGAAGATTTGCAAAAACCAGAGGGTCAAAGAGTTTACTATAAGATTGTGTCTCTTAGTAATGACAGAAGACATACGCACAAAGTCTCATCCACATGGCTTCCCAAATGTGAGCAGAACACAGACAACATCAATGGACATGCCCAAGTGAATGGGGAAGTCGGCAAGGCCTCCACCCTACACAGAGAACTATAGGCAACTACAGAACACAGAAAGTGGAAAAACTAGTCTTCTCTGGGGAAGAACACACCAATTAGTTACCTACAACCAAATAGTCAGCCCTGAAAATATATCTATGAGTAACATTATACAGACTATGCAGGTTGTATTTATGTATTGAGGAATATATACAGAAATACATATATGTATGCAACAATAATTAATGAAAAACAGAGATCATAAATCTGAAAGAGAACAAGGAGGGATATATGGGAGTCTTTGGGGAGGGAAAAAAGGAAAGGAGAAAATTGTGTCGTGTAATTATATCATAATCTCAAAAACTAAAATAACTAATTGAAAATATGCAAGAATATTTAATCACTGAAATTGTATTGCATATAAACAAAATTAAAATCTGTTTTCAACTAAGGAGGAAATGATAGCAAATGAAACCATTATTGTTAAAAGAGAAAAGTTATTGGAGAAATTAAATTAAAGTCTCTTTATGTGGTATCAACTTCACTGCTGCAAACATGTATAAAACTGATACAGAGTAGAGGGGAGAGAGAGAGAGAGAGAGAGAGAAGATGTAAAAGAACCTGACTTTTCTCCACTATTTTATACATCAATAAGACTTTCATAAAACACATGTCTACATAATTATCAATATAAATAGTCCACAATATCAACAATATTAAGGATATAAAAAATAATACCCAGCTCTTACCTGCACAAAAGTACCTGATGTATTTTGGTAATAAACAGAATAATATTGTATGATTCCATTAGGTTTTATGGGAGGTGTCCAAAAGAGAATTATTGATGAAGAACTGAGATTCACATAATGGACATCTTTGGGAGGATCACTGGGTGCTATAAAACAAATAATTCAGAAAATTGACAGACATGACTACAAGTTAAGCTGAAGTGTCTAAATTTTGCAACAGTCGTTAAGTTAAAAACGGGAATAATCATTTTTGAAAATTCTTAATTTAGGGATAGTATCTGTGGGAATGTCAGAAATTAAATCCATACTATGGGCTGGGCTTTCCTTCTACTCTTAACATACGGTATCTACAGACAGAGCTTTCTTGCTCATACAATACTATCTTGGCTCTAAAAGATTGCCACTGTTCTTGATTTGCAGACAGTAACATTGCCAATTTCTAGTACAGAGTACATGAAAATGAAATCCTATTTTAATGTATAGTCTTGAAATAGCAAAAGCTAAAAGCAAACAGAAAGTCAACCTCACATAGTTTACTTTGACACATTTAGCCTACAGTTAAAATATTGGTGATGTGTGCTGAATCCATCCACAGATCTTACTCCTTTACTCATCAGAACCCTATGACGTCATACACTGTTTCCACCTTAGCAAATGGGAAATGGAAGCATGGACTTAGATTTCGCAGCATCACACAGGAAGTCGATGCAGTTTTGTATCCAGCTAATGATGGCTATTAGGCTTAGTAATAACATTGATATTTGATATTATTTTTGAGCTGACTATTCTTCAGATTGATTGAGATCCCTGAGGACTCACCTCCCTCTGGTGTTCGAAAGTTAATGGTACTGCTTCTTGTCTTCCCGTCGCCAAATCTGGTGCTAGCTGTGACATAGGCACTGTAGTCCACATTATAGTCTAAGTCTGGCAACTCCAGTGATGCTTCAGTTGCATTAATAGCTTTTAATGATGACTTATCCCTAAGAGAGACAGAGGAAACGTGAAACCGACAATTGAATTAATTGCCACCACATAATTTTGAGAATAACTACATCAAAAATATGTGTCACTCCTACACAGTAATTTATTGGCTTAACTTGATAAAGCCACCACTTATCTGAAATATCAAAAATATTTCAGAATACTTCAATAAATTAACTTCATTAGTTCTCAAGTATGTTTAAACATTCAATCAAATGTTAAGTGTCTATAATTACAATTGGCTTGGACCAATTTTAGTGAATCTTGGGATAGTACAACTTCATTGGCTTGAGACACCGCTAAGAAAATCACTACTTTGGATGTGTCTGAAAGTGTGTCTTCAGAGAGGATTATGGAGAAAGATATCATGAATGTGGATGACATCATCCCAGAGGTTGAGGGTCTGGGTAGGATAACCATAGAAAACAGAAGAGTTAATGAAAGCATGATGTGTCTCCCTTCTTCCTGGCAGTCATGCCGTGAGGTGTTCCTACAACAACATGTACCATGACCAAATCTATGAGAATAATCATCATCATAATTTATTATTATTATTATTTCTGTTCTTAATTTGTTCTGCTCACCCAGGTATTTATTTCATGTTTATTTATGTATATACAGCTGTGCCTGTCTGTGTGTAAAATGTTAGTGGTGGGGACTGTGGAAGCAAGAGGGACCATATCCCCTGGAGTTGGAGTTACAGAGAGTTTTGAACTACCCAACCTGGGTGCTGGGAACATACATAACTCTGGTCCTGTGCAATAGCAGTACACCTGCTTAACCCCTTAGTAACCTCTCCAGCCCTTGAGCAGGTATTCTACCACTATAACAGAAGACCAAACCAGACATCTAAAAACACTGTGTATTCAAACTTACATTAGCACACCTTGCATACCAATGCTTACATACTCCCTTCTCTCTGTTGTTGTCAAGATAGTATTTATGTCATTATTTTCTCAGATAAATCCATCTCTCATATGTTGTATAAAAGTGAGTTTTAGGTCTAAAGCAATCCAAACAAGTAGATAGAAAATACTAAGCAAGAGCATCTTCTTGTGTTTTGTTTGTTTTGAGGCAGGGTCTTGTGTAGCTCAAACACATTTCAAACTCATGATGTCCTTCAACTCCCAATTCTCCTACCACCCCAGCCCAAGTGCTGATACCCCCCAAAATAAGTCTAATAGTTATTATTTACTCATTTAAGAGAAATGTCATTTTAAAACAAAAATATAATTTACAAAAACAAACAAACAGAAATGGCAACTGTTATTTTAATAAAACCATTAAAGTCATATGGGATTCCCCTATGTATGCTATGAAATAGTTTTATTGGCAGTTCTTAATAAAGAAGTTGCTTTGGTCTGTGATAAGGCAGAATATAGCAAGGCAGGAAATCCAAGCAGAGATAGAGAAGGAAACAAAAAACCTGAGAACAAAGAGGAAGTAAAGAGGAGAGGGGAGTGAACTATCCCTGAAAATCAGCCTGTTTTCCTGATTTTAGTAGCTGCTAATAGGTCGTGGGTGACACAGAAATCTCTGGACCACGTGTAACATCTTTGTCTCTGAGGAGCCATCAGTGGGCAAAGCTGTAACCTGGAAGACTGACTCTCCCTGACTTTGGTACCACTGCAATTGTGGTTATTACTTTCGGTATTAGCTGGGTTAGTATTTAATTCTCTGTTCTGTAGTTATTATTTTAATGTATAATATAATTTGCATGTGCTCCATTATAATGTTTCTTTTTCTTATATAAAATATG
The DNA here is from genome assembly GCF_018167655.1 of Microtus oregoni. NCBI lineage: Eukaryota > Metazoa > Chordata > Mammalia > Rodentia > Cricetidae > Microtus > Microtus oregoni. The sequence goes on along the minus strand of NW_024543060.1, from coordinate 75,017,591 downwards.
TGTTATTGTGAATCTTACATTAGTTATATCATCTCACATGTTAATAAAATTATTTAACATTATTCTGTTTTGTTATTACTTAATATGGACATGCCAGGAATAATATTCAGCCACTGTTCTTTGAATTATCTGGCTTTCTCTCCTTAGTTATTACTAACAATAAGCCAGTGGTCATCCTTGAACAGAAATCTTTTCATTCGTGGTTCTTTTATTTCTGCTTTTGAAATTTTGTGACCATTAAGTCAAATGGGTTTAATGCTTCTCTTAGTGATTGTTGCTTCTCAATAACTACCATTCCAATCTTTAAAGCACTGTTCAGTTATATCAAGAATATGGATATATATATGTATATATGTATGTATGTGTGTGTATATATATATATATATATATATATGAGAGTTACATTGGGTAAACTCGCATATTGATCCTGATACTATTAGTTTCTCAAATTCTACAAGCATTAACTGACAAAGACTTCTAATTTTGTTTTCATGTCCCTGATCAAGCATGTTATGATATGTGTGTTCATGTGTGTTAAACAATCATGGCATGAAGTTCACTTTTAGAATAAGTTAGTATCACATATTACCTATCTCCTATTCTAGTCTTTCAAGAGGTGAATAGTGTATGTCTTTGGATAATGTCCCAAACATAGATATCTTTATTAATTCAGAGATGTAAGTAGGAAACCAACATTCAAGACAAGTTACCCAGGCTTACTTAGCATCTACTTTATATGAAACACTGTGGTAGACATCAGTATGATAAGAAATAGATTTATATCCTTAAGTCAAACAGAAAGCAGCAATTTAAACATAAAACATTTCATTGGTAATAATGTGATTTCCTAAAGACAGGACAAGAACCTTTCCCCACAAACAACGAAAGAAAAAATTTAAGGTGATGAGTAATTAAATTAAATTATGACTGTAGCATGGGAAAGGAAGAGATGTTAAAGTCAGAGAGGGAGTAAATTGTTCACCTAAAAAATCGCTGCACAGTGTATGAGTGGACCCAGAAGCTGAGGGTTATATAGAGGGAAAAACTAGAGAGGCATGTCTAACCTTTATCTATCCAAAGTCATGGGCACACCATATTTAAAGACTATGAAAGTTACCCAACACTGAATCCCTGAAACAGACAAATTTATATCATTCAATTTTAAAACTTTAAAAAAATGTAAAAAAAATAGTCTTCTGTAATTGTTTTGCTAAGTTTAATTCTAAACTTGGCAGAATGTTTTAAAACCACTTTTGATTTTATATCTCAAAAGGATCTTGATTTCCTTTGGAATCATTCTGAAAAAAAAAATGCCATGTCATTTTCTTGTTTCAGTCATGACCTATTTAAAGAAAATACCTTGAATTAGCATTAGTGAAGTCTTAGAGATAAAGTTATTAATTATTTTTACTTGCATATTGTCTGACTGAATTATGGCACCTAGGTCAAAAGACAATTTCAGGGCAGTGGTTCTCTTTCTTCTTAATGCTATGACCATTTACAGTTCCTCATGTTGTGGTGACCCCCAACCATAAAATTATTGCATTGCTACTTCATAACTGTAATTTGCTACTGTTATGAATTGTAATGTTAATATATCATATGTTGGATACATGATATTTGACCCCTGTGAAAGAGTAATTTGACTCCAATGGGGTCACAATCCACAGATTAAGAACCACTGTTCTAATACATGAGACCAATTCCCCTTGTTTACCAATTTTATATGCCTTGGAACATCAAGCCCATGGTAAACAATAATGTCCTACAAAGAAACAAACATCTATAATACTAAAATTACATGGCCAGACCTAAACATATTTCTCCATTTCTTTAAATATGGAAAGGCATACTTTACTAATCAAGGTTGAGAGTTAATAAAAGGTGGCAGTCTTAATTCTCATCCTCATCATTTGATATTTTAGTTCATGTACGTAGTCTTAACTTGATTCTTGATTTTCTGAATTCATTTTTGAAACTATTTCTATTACTTAAACATTCTAAACTCATTCCCTTTCTCACTAAGTACTGATAATCAAACTGATGTTAACATTCATTATTTGTTACTTACAAAATTGCTTTCTTCCTACTATAAACTGGTGTTTGCTAATTCATTTTTCCACATACTGTTATCCCACTAGAGCTCCTATTTGATCGTATACTCAGTTACCTCATCTGTCTGAGCTTGTTTCTCTCATTCACTCAACACAGCATTATAGTACATCCCATAATGCTACCTTTCAACCTCCTAAGAGTCATGGTGACTTTATCCTTCATATGCGGACTCTGTTGAAATACTCTCTGACTCATTAACCTGTCATTACAACCAACATTTTAAAATGAGAACTCTAGTCAAGAAATACCCCATGTTTGGTGTTGATTTATATTGAGTGTTTTTAACTTTAGGTAGTATTTTCTTGAGATATGACATTACTATGCATCCCAGGCTGACCTTGAACTCATGGTTCTCCTGCTTCAATGTCCCAAGAATTGATATTACTCAATTATTCCATTAGGACACTATGTGGCATTCCTCTCTGTATGGTGTGAATACCATTGGTGCATGAAGAAAATGCCTTGGCCAGTTGAGGTGGGGGAAAAACTGAATGCTGAGAAAAAGAAGGGCAGAATCAGAGAGAAGCCATGTAGCCCCACTGGAGACAGACACTGAAACTTTGCTGGTAGGCCACAACCTTGTGGTGATGCACAGATTAATGGAGATGGGTTAAATTAAGATGTAAGAGTTAGCAAATAAGAAGCTAGAGCGAATGGGCCAAGCAGTGATTTAAACAATATGGTTTCCATGTGATTATTTTGGGGCTGAATGGCTGGGAACGAACAAGTGACTCTCCTCCAACAAGAACATTTTCTTTTTTTTTTTTAATTTTTAGGTTTTTTTTTTTTGAGACAGGGCTTCTTTGTGTAGTCTTTACTCTCCTAGAACTAACTCTGTAAACCAGGCTGGCATCAAACTCACAGATATCTGCTTGCCTCTGCCTCCCAAATGCTAGGATTAAAGGCACGAGCCACAACCATCCAGCAAGGACATTTTTAATAAGATGAAAATCTTGAAAACACTGCAAAAATGGTACTATTCATCATTTTTATCATATAAACAGTCATGTATAAAGATTAGTTTTTATAGTACCCTGGAAATTTTTAGAATCATAAATTTAATTAAGATCTGTATTAGAATTGCTTTAAAACCCCAATCAAAGACCAACAGCAAATCCTTTAAAATTATTTTAGATTGGCATATTATTGCATATTTAATAAATCTATAACCTCTTTAATGTTCTACACACTTTTATTTCTATACATGTGTTGATACATATCTGTCAAACTGTGATTCAGTATTTCTTCTCATAGTATTTGGCAAAGAAAATATTTTAAGGCAAGATTTATACATATGCTAGAATCACAGATTCACTTTTACTCTACTGTCTGTTACCTATACCTTTTAGGGTATTCCTTCAGCAATTTTGAAAAACATTAAGTCTCAGTTTTACTGACTCATGGCTGACATATGCAGAGACAATATTGTTAAATCCAAGCTGCAGCAAGTAAATTAGCTTTATATGACTTTACAAAATCATCATGTCTCAATTCAAAGTGCATTGAAAGAATAAATGTACAGTGTTCTAATAAAACTATTTAACTAATGTATTTGCCCTCAGCAAGGACTGTGTATCATTGAAAACATATAATTTATTGACATAAATGAGGGAAAAGGTTACTTTATCATCTTGATATGGTGAGCACTATTTCATGATGGAAAGTTTAGAGGAACAAATTATTTTAAACTGTAAAAGATTAAGACAGATTTCTGAATAAATCATCTACACACTGTGACTAACATGGTCAAAGAAACAAAATGATTACACATCAATCCTCATGAGCAATTTTGTAGAGAAATATTCATGACAAGGAGAAGAGTCACCCAGAATGCTAAATATAAAATCCTTTATCTCAAAAACACAGTGACAGAAAGACTACTCAAAGGGATGGTTTTATAAGAATTTTCAATTATCAGAAGAACTGGAATGACAAAAACTTAGAATCATGGGAGATACAGAAAATCTGGACTGGAGACGCTGTTCTACACAGCAGACATCACTTATCAAGATTCGTAGGGAACCCCAGATAACGCACATCAGAACCAGGGATTGACCCTATGTCTCACTAACTTGAAATCCATGAGGGAATGGTGATGCCTGCACCACACCTTCTTAGATCCCCAGAAATTACACAGAAGCTCAAAACTGTCTATAACTCGTTCTGGAGGATCTCATGGCTTCTTCTGACCTCCTCGGGCATCAGGCACACATGTCACGGAGGCAAACCACTCATACATCTAAAATTTTAATTAATCAATTAATGAAAATAACAAATCCTGTATGATTTAAGATCCCAAAATGTCATATCCCCGGGTGAGGATGTGGCTCAGTAGACAGGAATTCTTGCTCTGTTAAACATAACGGCCCGAGTTCAAATCCCCAAAACTCATATAAAATGCTAAGTATAGCTGTATGGGCCTGGAAGCTCCACATTTGGGTGAGTGTGGGTGGAGGCAGGCAGTCACTGAGAGCTTTCTGACCAGCCAGTCCAGTTAAAGTATTGAGATTAAGTTCAATGAAAGACCCTATGTCAACGAAATACCATAAAGGTGGATCAAAGAAGACAGCCCATCAGCTGTCTCTAGTCTCCATATGCATACCATACAGAAGCAAACTCTCTCTCTCTCTCTCTCTCTCTCTCTCTCTCTCACACACACACACACACACACACACATACACACACACACACACACGCACACACACACACACATTCATTTTTAAAAAATGATCACTTCCCATCTGTCAAGAAAAGGGTGTATTTTTTTTAAAGTCTTGATTAAAAAAATTCTGAGAAATCGAGCTGGGAGGCATAAGTTAGTCATATTATAGTGTCTCAGGGGATCACAAAATTATCCAAGTAGATTTGGGAGGGAAACTCCATGTAAATATGCTCCTTCTTATAGCAGAGGAATAAGTAGAGAGCCTTTTGAAAATCTCAGCATGGTGGGTCACCTTGTACAGCAAGGTTTACTGTGACTGGAAGTGACAAAAAGATGGGGCGGGAGGGGTGTGATCTTGCAGGCACCTCACAGTTGCAGACTAGGGCTAAGAAAACAACAAAAATAGTCTAATATCAGAGGTTCATTGGGGCCTGGGAACTTGGATGAGTCTTGAGAAAATCAAGGATGAAACGAAAATAAGAACTTTCAGACCAGAAACTATAACTGTAAGTCAGTGTAAGTCAGTGTCAGATAAATTCTAAATTGAGGTTAGGCTCAGTGAGCTACAGTAGCACACACTAGAGACACTTACTCCCGGCTTTCACCAAACTCCCCTTGGGCTCAGGTCTATCTCGACATAGATTAGAGAAGAAATACCTCTTCAAAGTTAAGAGAATAAGTATTCTTAGGGAGGAATTGAACTTTGAATTTATTGTTTACCCAATAAAAATTGAACTAAATCCATGGAATGTAAAAAGTATGAGTTGCCTGAAATATTTCCATAGTACTCAACATCATTACAAACAAAGCATAAAGAACAACTTACTGAGGATAAATGTCTTGTTTGATACATGTGACTCTAGCCTTGCTAGATGCCAAGTATCTGACACTGTTTTTCACAAAAAGTCCTCCTACTTTTATATACTTCCATATTGAAGATAGACATCTAGAATTATTGCAGTGCTCCCGTTTAGGTGATTAGTATGGATCTTCATTGTGCAAGCCCAGAAAGAGATAAACCTGGTACAGCCATACCCCTTGGTATACTCTCCAGACGCGTGTGTGATGTGTATTGTGGGGAGACTCCTGGATGCTTGTGGAGAGAAGCATGGTCACAGCATAGAAGAACAAGATGTTTTACTTATATTTTACCGAAACACCAGAAATCCAGGATACAGCGTGCATGGTTCAAACATCTAGAAACCACTGTAGATCGATCTTTTTATTTTTGATTTATACCCCTGTAACCAACCAATGCATCACCAGGTGGACTGGGCTCTTCTTCCTAAATCTAGGACAAAGCTGCCCACTCCTTCCTCTACTGCTAATATCATCTTTGCCTACACTGTTGAATAGCCTACTTCCTGGCATCCCGCTAGCCATTTCATCCCCTACAACTCATCCTCTGTAAAGAGCTCAGAGGGCTGGGAATGCTCAGGCAACTCTGAGGGGAAATGGCCAACCATATTGTCTTCATGACTTGGCTCCTGAGCTTCAGCAGTGCTCTGTCACAATTTTACTCTGCTCCGACTCCATAATCCTGATCAAACCTGACACTTCGTCTTCAAAATGACAAATCATGTTTTCCCATGGTGGGGTAGGGAGTGTGGAGTTGATATTATCTCCTGTTGGAAAGTTCCTTGCAGATCAATGCAAGACAAGAGGAGCCTTCTTACTACTCAGATCATAAAGGATGACAGTTTTATGAGGTCCGATTTTTTCTTCTGATTGTTTATGAGTATTGAGTATACAATCCAGCTTTCTCTTCACAGTGTAGACTCCCTGAGGATGGGGCTTTATGGTGTCTTGCTCCCAGGGACAGAAGTATTCTACCAATTATTGATGAATGAAGTAATGAATGAATGAATGCATGAATGCATCAACTAAGTGGAAAGATGGATAGAGTAGAATTCCTTCTTCCTTTTCACTAATATCACTCATGATGTTCCTAGTGTCATCAAAACTAGACAAAGACACTAGAAATCAGGTATTTATGCAAGAAAGAAAAACTTTAAGGAATAGTATAGTAAGATCTATAGAGGAATTAGGGGAAGTATTAAATTGGGGAAGGAAAGGAAAGCTTTTGAAACAGGACAGTCCTTCCAATGCTGGTTCTTCTCAAATCAGAAACATAAATGTGAGAAAGTATCTGTTTTTAACAAAATCTCATACAAATTCTATTTTCTCTGTTGAAATAATTTAAAATGTCCTTAAAATGTGTTACATGGGTAGTGGATTATGTTTAATGAACATAAATTAGATCAAAAGAATTCTAGGGTCTCATGTTGTTAAAAAGCAGTTATAGCTGTTTGTTAACTCACATGAAACACTTTGGGATGTCATCATTTTCAAAACTGAAGGATAAATAAGTAACGAATGTTAAAATGACCAGTAAGTCCCGGGTTACCATCAATGGAAAGTTGACCTTAATATACCCAAAAGCATATCTTTGGTTTAAACTTCAATCGAAATTATTTTATGTAAGGAAACTTGAAAAAAGTTGTATAGAGCATTTGTTTTAAGAGTTTCAAATATTTTAAATCATACACTTATAATCATGTAGGTTGATTATTCAGATCTCCTGGAGCATACGTTTAGTGTAATTTTTCCATAACAATTTTCTGTTTTAGATGCAAAAGTTTTTATTTGCTGACCTACTGCATAATATGAGCTGAGCCGAGTTCTTCATTAAAAAGGATTTTAGCCCACCTATTAATAACCAGGGCCCTAATGCAGCATCACATTCTGAAATAAACACTACATTCCTATTAGATTACAAATTAATATTTGTTCTCAGAACTACTCCCAAAAAATTCTTACCAGACATAAACTGTGTAATAGAGGATAATTCCATTTGGCTCCAAGGGTGGTTGCCATGACAACATCACAGTGACACCAGACAACTGTTTCACAGAGAAGTTCTGAGGAGGAGAATCAGGAGCTGGAAATTTTTGACAAAGAATGACACATTTCATTAAATATTTATGGAAAATGTAAATTGAAAGCATCTAGGGTTTTTTTCTGATAAACTCTATGGTAAACGAATCAGGTTCAGGGCTTCTCTCCACAGATAGGAGGGCCTGATTGTTTACTTTCAGAAGAAACGATGAAAGAAGATTTTCATGGTGCTCATGGAACATCTGCTCCTGTGATTCAATGGGAAAAAAAGTATTTCATGAGAAAATACAACTCGGGTCTGTCACAGTAACTCACTGACTGTTCAAGAACATTTTGGTAAATTATCATACTCTAATAGAAGCCAATGTTTTATTGGGGGTGATTATAGATATTGAACAATAAAACTGTCCCCAGATAGTAAAGAGTTGAGAGGAAAAGGTGTCACATATTCAAAAAAACAATAAGAATAAGATTGTGAAGGAAGTTAGAATGACTGACCACCCCCAGACCAATGGCATTCCTCAACCTTAGACATGGCAGAAAACTCTATGTAAGATCAAAATCTAATCAATGCATCTTTGTCATTGAACGGGTCCCATAGAAAACACCAGTGCAGCAGTATAGCACATAAGTAAGAAAATGGTTAGCATCCCTCTCAATGTTCTTATAGCAGAGAATGGCAGCTCTAGTTGGTATTTCTGCTTTGCTGTTTGCAATGGCACTACCCTGGCAAATGCTGCTGACTACTGATTATCACAAGAGTCTGAACATCATTTAGAGACATGTATTTCCTGTGCTATAAATTATTTCTAAGAGAGAACATTCTCTCACTTATCAAAGAAAACCTTTAAATATTCTTTTAGCATCATTATGAGGTATATTTTGTGTTTACTTTTAGGAAGAAGGATTCCAGTCAGAAACTGGAAGTAATTTAGATACAAACATGCAGGACTCCATATTTTTATTCTATAATAAACTTTAATATTCTTTGAAAGAATACTAGAATATATACATATATATGACCTAAGTGTTAATACATCATACAGAATATATAATGAATATTATATTCTGAATGATATATATTAATACTTTGGGCATTTTTATTATCAAATACAATCCAGAGAAACTAAACTTTAGTCCAGCAAGAGTAGCCAGCAGGTAAAGTCACTTGCTGCCAAGCTTAATGTCCTGAGTTCAATCCCCAGAACGTACATGGTAACATGAGAGAACCCATTTCCTAGAGTTGACCTCTGACTTTCAATGAGTGCAACACGTATAGATGTGAACACACACACACAAAGCATAGTAAAAACTGGAAAGAGATGAATTTTTAAAAACTAAATTCTTTTACAACATAATCAATTCAGCCTCTCAGAGCAGCAGAACACACCGAGAGTGTTTTTGTGGCATGATCTCAACTCACCCGTTCCCTCTTCACTTCGTTTCCCTCAGTCTCAGCTTAAACATAGTGCTCAGCTCTATTTTCCTCAATGCCATGGCGTAACCTAATTGCCTCTTTATTCCTAGTGAATAATTTTTGGAGGAACTTACTTCTACCAGTAACTAAAGTTACACACATTGCTTGTTTACACACTTCTACACTGAAAGCTCTTTTAGCCAAGGGTTCTAACTCAGCAAAGTCGACTTCGCCGGGCCATTCTTCATTTGCTAAGAATTTTCAGGAAAGGCAGAAAGGATTTCTTGTTGTCTCCGTTCCTCAGTCAATATGCAATGGGGCCAAGAATTCAGATGAATACTTGCCTTGACAACCTATTTTTTTAATGACTTAAGCGACCCAACATGATAATAATAATTCTTTTTCATAGAAAACCCATTGCTGGGCTGGAAAGATGGCTCAGCCATTAAGAGCACTGTCTGCTCTACCAGAAGTAGAGCCATTCCCAGCAACCATGGTGGCTCAGAACCATCTATAGTAAGATCTGAGGCCCTTTTCTCTCATAAAGTCTTACATGCAGATGGAGTACTCATATACATAAAATAAATAAATTTTTTTCAAAAGCCAATTATTTCAAAATATATAAAAATAAACAAATACCATTTTAAAGCATCTCACTCAGAGTGATTTTCTAGTACAATAGAGGCCTGTGGTTTGCTGAGGGATCAATACAGAATGATCTCTGCAGTAAGGTTGATTTTACCTAGATTCAGAAAATGCATGAGCAAATGACACCAACCTAACCACAAAACCTTTGATCTACAATCTGTCCTACCTACAAGATATACTGGAGCAATAATGGCACAGAACTTATGGAAGTGTCCAACCAATGTCTAGTTTAACTTGAGGGCCATGACATGGGAGGGAGCCCATGTCCTACACTGCTTGAAAGTCCAGTAACTAGAGACTGGATAGCCCAAAGGCCTAGGGGAGAACCAAACACGACTGGAAAAAGAACAATGAAATGATTCTTAATGGTATTCTGCTAGGCTATTCATAGACCAGTGACTTGTTCAGTCATCATCAAAGAGGCTTCCTCTTTCAGCAGATGGGAGCAGGTGCAGAGACTCACAGTCAGACATTATGCAGAAAGAGAGTCTAAATTGGAGGTCTCCATCTGGCCCCTCCCCTTAGAGATCAGGAACTTCACAGAAGGAGGTGTTGTGGGAGTCCGAAGGGATGGAGGACAGCAAGAGAACATGGCCCACTAATCAACGAAGCAGGACTCACATGGGCTCACGGAGACTTTAGCAACAAGCACAGGGCCTGAATGGGCCTGCACAGGTCCTCTGGCTACATGTTATAGCTGTTAGCTTGGTATTTTTGTGGGACTCCTAACAGTGGGAATGGGTGTCTCTGACTCTGTTGCCTGCTCTTGGGATTCTTTTCCTCCTATTGGGTTACCTTATCCAGCCCCAGTATGAGGGATTTTTGCCTTATCTTATTGTGCCTTATTTTGTCATGTTTTGGTTGTTGTCTCTTGGAGGCCTTTTCTTTTCTGAAGAGAAATGGAAGAGGAGTTGACCTCGGGAAGAGGGAAAGTGGGGGAGCTTAGAGAAGTAGAGGGAGGGGAAACTGTGATCAGGATGTTTTGTATGAGAGAATAATCTATTTTCAATTTTAAAAAGTATTAATATTCATTGGTAGCATATTGGCTAATACCTAGGGAAATCTAAAATAACAGCCTGAATATATTAATAAGCTAATCCTAATACTGTAAGACTTTGAAAGGTACAAAAATTCTACTGCAAAATGACTATAAATATCATTAAAAATGTTGAGCACTGTTTAGTTAAAATATTCACATTATTCAGTCTAGAACCTGTACCTTAAAAACTCCCATAAAACTATTATTTACATTTACATAGTATAGTTGGCTTCAAAGGCAAAAAAAAAGATGTTTGTATCTGATTTTTCTCAATATAAATCTAACTTTTGTAGTTGCTCTTATACCACAACACTGAAGCTTCTCTATAGGGCCAGTGGTGTGCAGAGCTTAGGTGAAAGGAAATTTTTTACACGAGGTTTTATTCTGTCCAGTCTCCAGTCTATGGCCACATTACCCCAATCTCATCTCTGCAGGTTCTGTGGAATCTTCACAACAAAAGCCTGTCAGTATGGATGGCAGTCTTACCGTCTTCCTCTGTCAGTATGCTTACTGGCTTACTCCGGACTCCTTCACCTTTGAGTGTACTCGCAGACACCTCGATCACATAGTGGGTGTATTTCTTCAGTCCTAAGTAGAAACAGAATCGATACGCTGGCACAGAGAGTAAACATATTCTTGATGTGCAGTAGGTAAACAACAAAATGATTCTCCATTTGACGCTCTTCCAAAAGTGAAAGCCCAATAAACTAGGATTGATTAGCAGGCTTGAAGTACGGAAATAGGGCTGTGGAGATGGCTCAGTGGGTAGAGCAGTAGCTGGGCAATCCTGCGGACCTTAGCTCAAATCTCCAGAATTCATGTCAAGCCAGGGGCAGAACTGTGTAACTGGAACCCCCGTGTTCCCACAGTAACATCGGAGGTACACATGGGAGAATTCACAGAAGTTCACAGGAAGATGAGCACGAACACACAGGAGAGTCTTCTAACCTCCACGTGTGTGCAGTGACACTCACATACACACCATGCCCCCCCCCAAAAAAATCCCTTCTGTTAATGAACACAAGATATAAGATACTATAGAAAATACCAGATGGAGAGTGTTTTCACAACCGACTATCATAAATTCCCACACTGTTTTGCCAAAAAAGAATTCTTATTCCTAGTATATAAATCATGGCAATTAAGTTATTTTAACATATTAGGTTAATATTTTCTGGCCATGCCTTCAATATAAAGGTAAATATAAAACGGAATAATTTTATCTTACCTCTAATGCTCTGAGTCAGGGAGGTCGTATTTATAGTTCTTGCCTCGTTGCCATTACTCCTCCGAAGGTAAATTGTGTACTTTTGTATAATGCCATTTGGACTGCTTGGAGGAAGGAAGGATAGCTCAATCTCGCGAGAGGAAATGTTTTTGTAGGTAATATTTTCTGGTGCACTACCAGGAACTGGGGAGGAGAAATCAAAGATAGAATTTTTATAAAAACAAATGCACCCTAAAACTTCCCAACTAAAAGTTTTACACACTTGCCAGAAGACATTTAAATACACACATTAGACCCAGAGTGACACACAGTGCTGTGCCTCTTAAACAAAGTGAGGTGTACAAGAACCATGGCAACTAACAGCTATAAAGGGCCAAAAGCCATTTCAAAGGAAAGAACACTCGATGATTCTGGACTTTCTAATTGATATTTTTATTTTCAAACCATGAATACACTACTGAATCTCAAGATAACTTGAGTCATTTTGATATGAGGGAGAAAATTTCAAGATCTTCTATATGTGCAAATACATATGAGGTGAAAGCAGAAAATTGGGTTCCTGCTTAAACATCAATGGAGAAAACTTACATTTTAAATTAAAACCCATGTTCTGGTTCAGTTTGCCACTCGGTGGGTCACTTCTTGGTGGTGGGGGGACAACAACCTCATATTTAAAAAGGGAATTGATTTAAGTATGTTGTTCTAATACTTAATAGTAAATTGACTGTAAGAATTTTTTGTTAAAAGACTTTGACCTGTGCTAAGCTAAACACTGATGCAAGAAGGAGAAGCAAAAACAGTTTTTTAATGATTTTGGCTTTTACCCACAATACCATTTCAAAAAATCAATAAGCTAGTTTGGCCCAAAACAGAATCAATGAAAAAGCAAGAAACTGTCTTGATCTTGATTTTTGTTTTCAGGTTCTGGAGAGCATCCCTAAACTGGCCATTTTCTGTAATCAGATTGGTGACTACCCTAATTGTCATCAGAGAGTCTGAATCCAGTAACTGATGGAAACAGATGCAGAGATCCACAGCCAAGCCCTGGGCCAAGCTCCAGGACTCCTGCTGAAGTGAGGGAGGAGGGGGAGTTGGTCAAGGTCATGACAGAGGAACCCACAGAAACAGCTGACCCACCTAGTGGGAGCTCAAGGACTCTGTACTGACAGCTAGGGAGCCTACATGAGACTGACCTAGCCCCCCCTGCATGTCGGTGACAATTATGTAGCTTGATCTGTTCGTTGGGCTTCTAGCAACGGGATCAGGACCTGTCCCTGGAGCTTGAGCTGACTTTTGTAAACCTATTCCCTGTGATAAGCTGCCTTGCCCAGCCTTACAGGGTAAGCTTGGCCCTGCCTAAACTTGAAGTGCCATGTTTTATTGACTCCATGGAAGGCTTGCCTCCATTTCTGAACCCAGATGGAGGAGGAGCAGATTGTGGGACAGGGTAGAGAGGAGAAGCAGGGGGAACGGAATGGGAGGAAAAGAAGGAGGGGAGACTGTGGCCAGTATGTATAATAAATGAAACTTTTTAATTAATAAAATAAAAAATTCAAAGAAAGAAAAGAAAAAAATAAAAGAAATTGTCTTGAATTAGAGGCTGAGTAATATAACTTGAGAATAAAAGCATCCCCTAAGAATATAAGATATTCCTAAATAAAAGACTGGTTTTCTGTATTTAGTGGTCCCACTGTGTTGAATGCAGTGTAGAAAGTGGTTCTCAACTGTATGGGATTCTAGTTCTGGCCATGGAGAAGACTGACAGCACCGAATGAATACGTTACCTACAATAACTAAAACTCAATGTGACATAAAAGCAATTACCAAAAGCAGCTGGAGAGCTGCAGCAGGAAGATGGCTCAGCAAGTAAGTGTTCTCCATACAAGCCACATAACTCACACTGGAGCCTAGAACCCGTGTAAAGAATCCTTGCTTGTAATAATGTGTAATCTATGACCCCTGCACTCCTGCAGTAGCGTGGGAGGTGGAGAGAGGAAGGAAAATGACATCCTGTGGGCAGCCAGCAGGTTGACAAAGGACAACACAAACAGCGACAAAGGTCCCGCCTCTACAAGTTCCAAGCAAAATCAAACTCCTGACTGTTGTCTTCTAGTCCCACAAACTTGTTATGACATACATCGATCCATTCTCACTTACATACATCCATGTATGCACACATACATACAGAAAGAAAGAAAGAAAACTGAAGGAAGAATCTGGTATAATATCCAGCTTACCTATAGAATGATTGTAATGTCTTGGGACAATTGAAGGGTAAGGAACACCCCTGCAGGAGTTGGGCCCCCAGCAATGCAATTACACAAGAACCATGGTACTAGAAGTCCAGGAGCACAATGACCTTAAGTGAGCAGTGACTCCTGTACTCAGGCGACTGGTGAACAGTGACAGGGAGGGAAAACCCAATCACCAGTCCAAGTAGAGAGGACAGAAGAAATGCGATCCTTCTTGCCATTCCTCTGAGTGAAGAACTAAAAAGAATGCCTATTCTATTTCCTCTTTGGTGGATGGGAGGAGAGTGGTCTCAACGGGAGTTGGTTAAGGAGGTGGGGATGGAAATATGAGGGATTCAGTAATGAGGGGGAGAATGGAGGGAGAGAGTACTGGGAGAAACAACTGGAGTCAAAGGTATATCTAGAAAGATCTAGAAACCCAGTACAAAGGAAAATCTCAGGACTCTACAAGGATATCCCAGCTAAGATTCCTAACAATAGGGGATACTAAGACTGAACTGGCTATCTCCTGTAACCAGGCAAGACTTCCAGTAGAGGGATTGGACACCAGCCCAGCCACAAAGCCTTCAACCTACAATTTGTCCAGCCTATAAGTTGTGCTGGAGTAAAGTTGGCACAGAAATTGTGAAATGGCTGCCCAATGACAGGTCCTTCTTGAGACCCTCATAAGAGGGAGCTCACCCCTGATACTGCCTGGAGGGTCAGGATCCAGAGGCTGGATAGTACAGAAACCTAGGTTAGAACCAAACAGAACTGGAAAAAAGGCAATAAAATGAGTCCTAGTGATATTCTGCTATGAGAAATGCAGTTTGTATGTGAGTGTGTGTGTTTAATTTTAAGTGTTAGGGAAAAGGTAATAATGTAGTTTATTATAATTTCAAAAATATTTGTGCCCACAGATATACATATAATATGTGTGTGTGTTCCTAAATAAATATAACCAGCTTAGTCTGTGTAATGTGATGTGCATGTATATGAACTCATGATAGTCATCACTATATTCTAAACATTTATCCTCATATTCACAGACAAGTGGTCTCCTTGCCCCTCATAAAAGAAACATTGTTTTGCCACAGATGGGTACATTTTGAAAGGAAGAGGGGAAAGCTCATGGTGGCAACCATGGTAAGATAACAGTTCCCTCACACAGCAGTGACAATAATGACTGTTCAAGGGAGCAATTCACCAACGTAAATTAAGATTCTGAACGTTATTGCATTTTATGGTCCTATTATGAGATTTTTTTTCCCTCTCTGAAGAAAGGAATTTAATCTTTTATTATTGGTATTCTAAATATATAGACAAAATTCCTACTTACAAGCATCGTAAACTAATAAAATTCAGAAACCCCTGCAAGCGTAGATTCCATGTCCTTATTACAATTAAGGCATTAGGAGAAAACGTGATGCAAGAATGCAAAGCATTAATAAAAAATAATAATTTAATACATAGCTATCAGTAGCAATGTCTAGCAATATAAACCTATTTTCCCTTCCTAAGAACTCTAAATCTTTAGTTCCATCCCAAGCATGTGCAGCAGTGACAGAAATCCTCAACAGCTGCTTTAACTGCTTCTGTTACCCTCTGTCGCTGAGTGAAAATCGGAATTGACCAAGAATATGAGCCCAAGGGGTCTCAGGAACTGGACTTGATTTTCCTTCATAATCCCGGTAACACTGGGACCTAAGACCTGGGAAGATATATTTATGTCTCCCCTCTTCTGTGTATAAACATTTTCTACTTTCTTCTTCCTGAAGAATTACAGATCCTTTATGATCCTATTCCATCAGGCATCACTTCATTCCTTAATCACATTCCTTAAATAGGCTGTGCCATTTTTCTAAATAACTTCTCCAAGAATCTTAAGGACTTATATAGCCCAGGAAACTAGCTTTTTCTCTGTCACGTTTAGAGAGATCAACAGCCACACAAATGATACATGTAAGCCCCTGAACTTTGCATCCCTTGATCTCTTTAACTCTGGTAATATTTTCTTCCACTTCATCTTAAACCTCGCTTTTATAGCCACACCTGAGACTTGGTGATTACCAATAATAGCCAATGTTCTTCCATTTATCTATCTCCTACCTTTCCAGTCTTGTAATCCCAATTCAAAGAATTCTTTCCCTTTCATAGAGTTCCCATTGTCCATTGTCTTTGGTGGGCCCTAATTTCCCTACAGTGAGGCTCATTCCCAGCAGCTACTATAATCACAACTCAGCTGTAGTTAGAGGCCGCTTGTTTGTTCCCAGCTGCCCAGAACCAAAAATCACTCAGAAACTCTTTTAATTAAATCACTGCTTGGCCAATCACTTAAGCATACTGCTAGCTAGCTCTTACATCTAGAATTAACCCATTTCTATTATTTTAGATTTTACCACAAGGCTCGTGGCCTACCGGCAAAATTCCAGCTACCAGCTTGCATCTTTCTAATCTGTCAGCTTCATGACTCCGCCTTTTTTCTTCCAGCATTCAGTTTAGTTTTCCCTGCCTAACTCTACTCTGTCCTATCACAGGCTAAGCCAGCTTCTTTATTCATTAACAGATAAAAGCAACACATATACAGAAGGACTTCCCCCACACTCAGCCATCTTCATCAACTCCAGCTTCTACCTTACTTTCTTTGCCAAGTCTCTATTGATGTGTAGCCCAACTCTATCCCATATGAACATTCCTAGTGTAACTGCTGAAAATGGCAACATGAAATATCCCTCCATGTGGAACAGCCTCACTTGAATTTCTAACCTGAAATTACAGGGAAGTTTTTTTTTTCATTACTGGTTGCTTATATTTCTACTCTTTTTATGTGCATTTTCACCCTTCCTTATCTGCCCCAAAAGGCCGATAAACTTTCCCTTTCTTATTCTAACCTGATAAGCTTGTATCCCATTTCATCGATTAAAAAAAATAATAAGACTTCTTCCTTCCATAAATCTGTATAAACTGCCTACCCTCATTACTGCTTTCCAAGGCCTTCATTCTTCGAGAGTACATTCCCCTGGCTGTTCAGACCTCACACTTTAAATGACCTATGAATGTACGTTAACACACATGTGTTGTAATACACATCAAGGAAAGAGTTATAAAGTCAGCCTCCATAAAAAGTCCCCTCAAACATGGTTCCATTCTATCTTTCACTGAATATCTAGATTTCTTGAAATTCCACCCTCTCTTACCCATCATGCTCTCTAAATCATAACTCCAATCAGGCATTTTCTCCACGAATTCAACTCCATTCAAGTCACTAATGCCAGCCATCTCTTACCACAGCATCCATCAAATGCTTGTCTTCATCTCTCTTCATTCATCAAGAGCATTTGACCTTGTAAGTGGCTTCTAACTGCAAATAACAGACCATGGGTTTTTCTCCCACTTTATGGGTGACAACTGCTTAGGTTTTCATTGATTCATTTTCAACCCCCCAATGTCACATAGCCCAAGGTATTCTATGCTCCTTATCTTATCTTGTGTGGCTCATCCTTATGAGAAATTTTATCCTTTGAATTTGTGTATCAGACATGTAGCAATGCCTTCAAACTTACAGATTCTTTGAGATTTAATTGCCTTTTGACAACCACCTACCTAAGAAGAGAACTGAACTTTCTCTAAATGACTGCTTCCTAGAACTTCTCCCATCACAATAAATGCCACTACCCTTCACACAGATACTCAGATGACACCGGCCCAGTAGTCGTACTTACTTTTCTATCTTCCCATGTACAACTCATTCAGCAGAGACATACCGAAAGTGTGAATCAGATGATGTTCTTGTGCCATTATTCCCCAACAGTTTCACCTTAGCAAGAATCACCAAATTTCCTAGATTAGTACCCAGGAATCAGCTCCACTTATTTCTGCCTGTCTCACAGCTTGAATAAGACAAGTATACAGTTCTTCAAACACACAGCATTTCTTCCTACTGTTAACATTTAGCAATTTCTCCATGTGAATGCTTTTTTGTCTTTATTTTTCCTCATTTAATCCCCCACATAGGATTATAAATGTGTCTGGATAAATCAAAACTCCCTAGTAGGAACTGTTCTCTGCCTCTCGTTTAAATTAGCAGACTATCTGTTGTGATCTTTCCTCAAATTCTTCTTCCATTGCCAGAGGAATAAGCAGATCCTGGTGGAGCACGCTGCTTTTTTTCTCTCCTGTGGATCTCTTCTTTTAGGCCACCCCATTTCTAAGTGTCACTGCTCAAAACCTAGAAACACATTTTGCCTGGAATTCTCAGAGGCCACGCCTAATAGTATTACAGACAAATTCCCTACCAGGCAACACACAGCCACCACACCTTCCTAAGAATGAGAAAGGGCAACAGAAACAATGGGTAAAATCTACCTAACAAAGACAAAACCAGATATTAGAACCTAGAATTGCAATCTCCCCAAACCAGATGGTTAGAGGCCGGCATAAAAACACAATCAGTAATAGTAAGGACATGATTTCTCCACTAGAGGCCAGCAACCCTACCTACCACAGTAGGCCCTGAGGATTGCAACATAGCTGAACGGAGAGGTTATGGAGAAAGGGGTACACTCATCCATTGCTGGTGGGAATGCAAACTTGCGCAACCACTTTGGAAAGCAGTGTGGCGGTTTATCAGGAAATTCGGGATCAACTTACCCCTGGACCCAGCAATACCACTCTTGGGAATATACCCAAGAGAGGCCTTATCATACAACAAAAGTATATGTTCTACGATGTTCATAGCAGCATTGTTTGTGATAGCCAGAACCTGGAAACAACCTAGATGCCCTTCAATGGAAGAATGGATGAAGAAAGTATGGAATATATACATATTAGAGTACTACTCAGCAATAAAAAACAAGGACTTCTTGAATTTTGCATGCAAATGGATGGAAATAGAAAACACTATCCTGAGT
Source organism: Microtus oregoni (assembly GCF_018167655.1). Classification (NCBI taxonomy): domain Eukaryota; kingdom Metazoa; phylum Chordata; class Mammalia; order Rodentia; family Cricetidae; genus Microtus; species Microtus oregoni. Next base: position 74,998,443 of record NW_024543060.1, on the reverse strand, counting down.
GAGGTAAGCCAGACCCAAAAAGAGGAACATGGGATGTACTCACTCATATTTGGTTTCTAGCCATAAACCAAGGACATTGAGCCTATAATTAGTGATCCTAGAGAAGCTAAATAAGGAGAACCCAAAGAAAAACATATAGGCATCCTCCTGAATATTAACCTTCAGCAAGCGATGAAAGGAGACAGAGACAGAGACCCACATTGGAGCACAGGACTGAAATCTCAAGGTCCAAATCAGGAGCAGAAGGAGAGAGAGCACGAGCAAGGAACTCAGGACCGCGAGGGGTGCACCCACACACTGAGACAATGGGGATATTCTACTGGGAACTCACCAAGACCAGCTGGCCTGGGTCTGGAAAAGCCTGGGATAAAACCGGACTCTCTGAACATAGCGGACAATGAGGACTACTGAGAACTCAAGAACAATGGCAATGGGTTTCTGATCCTACTGCACGCACTGGCTTTGTGGGAGCCTAGGCAGTTTGGATGCTCAACTTACTAGACCTGGATGGAGGTGGGGGTTCCTTGGACTTCCCACAGGACAGGGAACCCTGATTGCTTTTCGGGCTGGGGGGGGGGACTTATTTGGGGGAGGGGGAGGGAAATGGGAGGCAGTGGCGGGGAAGAGACAGAAATCTTTAATAAATAAATAAATTAAAAAAAAAACTTTAAAAGAGCCTTATGGAAGGTGCGGACCTTCCTGGACCTGGATAGAGGGGGGAGGACCTTGGACTTCCCACAGGGCAAGGAACCCTGAATGCTCTTTGGACTGGAGAGAGAGGGAGACGGGAGTGGCGGGAGGGGGAGGGAAATGGGAGGTGGGGAGGAGGCAGAAATTTTTAAAAATAAATAAATAAAAATACTTTTGAAATAAATAAAAATGAATTCATAGCACATGCAAACTCGTGGAACAGACACAGTGAAGGTGGGTCTAAGAAGCAAGTTCATAGTAATAAGTAAGTGCTTGTATAAAGAAAAAATAGAGAGATCTCATACTAGTAACTTAATAGCACACTTGAAAGCTCTAGACCAAAAAGAAGACACACCCAAAATGGGTAGATGGCAAGGAATAACATCAGCACTAAAATCTATATAATAGAAACAATATCAAAAAGAATGAATGAAACGAAGAGTTGGTTCTTTGAGAAAATCATTGTGATTGACAAATCCTTATCCAGTTTCACTAAAAGGAAGAGAAGGAATATCCAAATTAACAAAATTAGAAATGAAAAAGGGAATATAACAACAGACATTATGGAAACCCAGAGAATCAAAGGATGATGGTTTAAAATCCCATATTTCACCAAATTGGAAAGCAAAAAAAAAAAGATAATTTTCTCAATACATACCACTTCCTAAAGTTAAATCAAGATCAGACAAGCAATTTAAACAGACATATAGCCCCTATTTAAATAGAAGCCATAATTAAAGTCTCCAAACCCCAAACCTGGGGTCACATGATTTTAGCACAGAAATCTACCAGACTTTCAAAGAAGAGTTAATGTCAATACTCCTTTAATTATTCCACAAAATTGAAACAGAAGGAACCTTGTCCAATTTGTTTAGCAGGGCCATAGTCATCCTTGTAGCCAAACCACATAAAAACACAATAGCAACAACAACAAAATAGAATTATGAATCAATTTCCCTTACAAACATAGATGAAAACATTCAACAAAATATTTGCGAACCAAATCCAAGTACACATGAAAAAGATCATCTACCATGATCAAGAAGGCTTCATCCCAGAGAAGCGGGGATGGTTCAATGTATGAAAATCTATAAATGTAAAAAAAAAAAATCTCACTAGAAGCAGAAGTGTCTTTTGACAAAATCCAACACCCTTCATGATAAAAGTCCTAGAGACATTAGGGATACAAGGGGCATACCAAAACATGATAAAAGCAGTTTGAAGAAAGTCCATAGCCAACATTAACTTAAACAGAGAGAAATTCAAAACAATTCCACTAAAATCGGGAATAAGACAAGGTTGTCTACACTCTCCATACCAATTCAATACAGTAGTTGTAGTCTTAGCTAAAGCAATAAGACAAACTGAAGGAGACCAAGAGGATACAAGCAAGGAAGAAAGAAATCAAAATTTTATTATTTGAAGATGCTATGATAGTATGCATAAGTAACCCTAAAAATTCCACTAATGAATTTTCAGCAACTAATGGCTGCAGGTGGAGGAAAAATTAATCTTCCTCAGCATAACTCCCTTAATTGATTGTCCAATGTCAAGTGCTCATTCCTAAAATCATCATCATATAAGGAACACTAAATAGACTCAGTTGGTTATATTTATATACATTTATGTGTGATTGTGTGTGTGTGCTTGCATGTACGTGTGTGTATAAAACAATAACAATAAAAGGAAAATAATCCATGAATCTGAAAGAGTAATGGGTTGGTGTATGGTTGGAATAAAAGGAGGGGAAATGGAACAGTTTTCAAGTAGTAAATAGAAGGGAGGAAACGATGTAATCTTGTATTTTTTCTTCTTTAGATTATAATTTAACTACATTTCTCCCTTCCCCTTTTTCCCTCCTAACCCTGCTATATATCCCTCCCCACTCTTCTTCAAATCCATTGCCTCTTGTCTCACTAATGTTTGCATGATTAATATATGAATATATAATATACCACATGAATATATAATAATGTTGTATACATATATACATGTATGTATTTCATATATACATATATATATTTCACACACACATATATTCCTAGCCTGTTCAGTCCATTTAATATTATCTGTATGTATATTTTCAGGACTGACCATTTTGCACTGGACAACGAATTGGTGAGGTCCTTCCTATAGAAGACTACCTTAACAACTCCCAGCTTTCCTTGCTATACTGTAGTTCTTTAGGTAGGATTGAGGCCTCATATGATTTCTCCACGCAGATTGGTACTGGGAAGTCATGTTGGTGAGGCTTTAGGGTATAATTTCTGGTATTACAAGGAGATACAATCTCATAGTAAACTTCCTGATTCTCTGACTCTGACAATATCAACAGTGTTCCCTGTGCCTTAGGTATGTGTGTGGAGGGGGGTTGTACATGTATTCACTGGAACTGGGCCCAGGAAACACCTTGCAAAGGCCAGAAACAACAACAGTCCTATCCAACTATAATGCCTATGAAGCATATCAACAATCGTCACAGCGCAATAGTGGCACAAATACCTTGGTGGTAACCAACAACACTCTAAATGGACTTAAAACCCACTCAACAGGAGGGATACCATGCCTGATATATTCCCTACCAACAATCTATAAACGTTTGTCCGTATGCCCACAGATAAGTGTAGCCTTGACCTCTCATCAAGGAAATTTCTCTTTGAAGCAGATTGAGACTACTACAGAAAGCAGCCACCAATCAATATGCAAATTTGCAGAGCCTGGTCCCAATGTAATTATGTTTTAACTAAAAATGTTACTTTTTAAAGTAATAATTTTAGTTAAAACATAATTACATCATTTCACCTTCCATTTTAAGAAAATGAAAAGGTCCTCTAATTATAAGGAGGAGAAAAGTTATTTAGAATGCTGTGGAAATAAGACTTTAATGTAGTATAACTTATGACTTTGAAAGAAATTTTGCAAAGGTGTCCCTCTGGCATTGCTTGCCTACTCTTAGCAATCAGGACAAAAATATATCCCTGAGCTCAGCATGACAGCCTTTATATTTTATTCATTTATCCTTAGGAGATAGCCAGAGCTGAATCTTCAGGCAGAGCAACGACTCATTGATTTTGGAGAGTGAAGATACACTGATCATTTTCTCAGCGAGCATTCAGAGTACTCTCAATGGTAGCAATCGCACAATGACAGTTAACTGTTGGAATAAACTGATTCTATTCAGGATCTAAAAACAAAAGCTATAATTTGATTCGTGATTACAGTAAAGGATGTTATTACAAAGATGCTGTAAGACAGTATGCTTGGCATATAAAATTGTGAAGTACATCAACAAGCTTAAAGATGTTCTTAATGCAAAAAAATTCATAGAGTTATGTTCACTGTCTTAGTATACATCTGTGTCAAATTGTTTAGTGTTTTTTTTTCCCAAATCAGAGAAGTTAAAAAATATTTACTTAAAGGATGACCATAGAGAAAGTTATGGGGTAAGAAGGAAAGAGACTCTGCCTATGTCACCAAAGGAACCATTCTTAGTGATTCTTGTTATTCTGTCGATTACTGTACACTGGGTATAAGAAAACTAATCTCATTTGTAAATTGCCCATTCTGTACCAAAAGCACACCTACACACACTCAAACTCATTCACTCCCATGAACCCAAAATCAGCCTGAATTGATCGCCCCTACAGGAACCCTCTGTTTTACTTCTGAACATAAATCAACTCAAGTTCTCTAAATATGATAAGGATCTTGAACAGATAATTAATTTTCTTACTTTTTTTGCTTTTTTTAAGATTTATTTATTATGTATACAGTGTTGTGCCTTCATGTATGTCTGCAGAAGAGGGCATGAGATCTCATTACAGATGGTTGTGAGCCACCATAGGGTTGCTGGGAACTGAACTCAGGATCTTTGGAAGATCAGGCAGTACTCTTAACAGCCGAGCCATCTCTGCAGCCCCTAATTCTTTTATTTTACTTGTATTTTATTATTAGCAGCATTATCATATCAATAAGTTTTCACCACAATAACAGTACATAGAGCTTAACTGAAAGTGTGGGTCTTTTATATGAAAAAGAGCTATGTTTAATACTATTATTAAATTGAGGAATGGACAGCTGTTTTGAGCTCATTCATCTTCAGGTGATATCTTAGAATCCTTCAGAATTCCTCCTTTTCCTTCTGCCAAAGGAGCCAAATTAGTAGCTCAACAGGAGCCAGGAAATCTCACCGGAGTCAACCCCGCTGCTGCCTTCTTCTATACACGTGGAGACTGTGCAGGAGGCCTTGAGACTTCTTCCACAGGGGAAGTGGGCCTCTCCAGCATTAAACACGATCCTCCATGAGTGGGCCTCCTGCTTCTCAGCAGACTGTCAAGCCAGTCCTGTGTGACCCACCAGAACAGGTGGGCCAGGAAGCTCAGGGGTAGGTTTCCCATCCACGTTGTTGTTTCATAGCTCGAATGGGAGCCTAATAAATGAACCCTGGAATGGGGCCCAGGAGACCCTACCATCAAGCCTGAGCTTTGCCTCTGCTGTGATTTATTGGTCATTTTATTAAAATAGTCCTACCTCACTTTGTCTATAAAAGTTCAACATGTTTTCTTATATAGTGCCTGGAACTAAAATTCTCATTTGAAATTACATCTCAAGTTAAATTCCAATATTCACTTCTTCTTGCATTACAAATAAGCTCACAAGACAAATAATGAAAAGGAAATCAGTGTCCTTTTACCAATATAAAGTAAAATGTCACATGTCTGCAATGTTCAGGAAACATTTTTATAAATCATCATTAAACTGTGGTGTCCTTGGTATGCCACATAAGAAGTCAAATATCTTATAAGCATCCCACTTATTCAAAAATCACAATAGAATGAAACTTGATCATTTTTCTTCCTAGTGCCATGTGAAGCTCAGATAGGCAACCACCACTGTGAACTGAGAGATGCTCCGTATATTTTATAATTTCTTTTCCAGCGTGTGCTTTGAGAGCAAAATGGGCTTTATATGACTAATGGGGTTGGCTTCAATTCCAAGTTCTTGATGCTTCATCACTTGCCAGCTGGCTAGCCTTAAGCAATTAAATTTCCACCAATTAATATGAACCTTGGAAGGAAGGGCAACCATTTCCTTCTATCTTGCTATATGCAAATTAGGTCGTGGAACATTGTATTCGTTTGACGAACAAATTACCCTCTGGGAGCCCCAGTTCTTCATGATGAAAATCAATAACATAGTGCTGCACTCTACTCTAGAATTAAAATGATAACTTTCTTGAAGGCCATGAGCAGAAACTGTGACACATAACGGGCATTCAGAAAAAAATATTTGGCTCAACATAAATAAACTGAGTCCCAAAGAAACAATTGTCCTTCTAAAGAAAAGTCTCAATGTTCATAAAGGGAATTCAATATTCAATATTCATGGCAATATGTAATTTGATATCAATTATGTTTTGTTCAAGGGTGTGACAGTTCTTGATGCTACAAAGGACTGCTTTGTCGCTCTTACTTCTCCAGTGGTATCCACAATGTTGTGATATCTCATTATATTGAATCTGTGAAACAACCTCAAGAGATCACGCTCAGTGTGGGTATACTGTCTTGCTAGATTTTTAGATCTTCAAAACCAAGGACAAAACTTCACATTTGTGCTAATTGCTCATGCGCCGCTGAAACTGAGATACAAATGACTTTTTGCTTGTGTTATTTTGGTTAGCTGGGATATTCCCTTACCCCCCCCCACCACACACACACACACACACACACACACACACAGACACACACACCTCTGCCTGCCTATTCGCCACCCTCTACAGAATCCTTCTTCCCTTTCTACCCCCATTATTAAAACACAGGCTGAACTTAGCCTGCTCCCTAAGAACTGTCTTGTCATAAGATTTGTGCACCATCTTTACATTGCTACCTTTATATCCCTCTTAGAATACAGAAATCTAGTCTCCTGAGTGTGCCACTGAGTTTATCTAAAGTGAAAGCAAGAAGCTACTCAGCCTAAATTCTGTAGAAACATGGATGAGTCTTTGGTATTTTCCAATTGCCTTTTGTTTAAACAATTCACTGATTTTTATTAAAAGATCATTTATATAGAAAATTAGCTTATAAATTTTAAAACAGCTAAGACGTTTCCCTACATTTTTTCCAGAAAAAAAATGAATAAATTTCTTTAATACAAAATATAACAATGAGAATTTTTAGCTCATAAAAGTACAGACAGCAAGGAAATTGAGAGCTGTGTTTACTTCATAAGTGAGAATTAATTATTAAGCAAGCAAACAAAACACTTACCAGTCTCTGACGTCCGCACAGAGAGGGATGAGGATGACTGACTGCCATGGCCAAGTCTGGTATATGACCGGACAGAAATATTATAGAGGGTGTAAGGTTTTAGGTCACTTAAAACTATGTTTGTTGTGGAGCTGTTCTTGACAAAGAAACTGTCTGCATCTCGGTAAAGCACCTCATAGGCAATAATAATCCCGTTAGGTTTTTCAGGTGGAGACCAGTTCAATCTCATTTCACTGGGAGACACATCGGTTACTTTGACCTCTTGAGGTGAGGATTCAGGCACTGGGAGGGATAGAACAAAAGAGTTAAAACATGTAATTTTTCATCCTTATTGTTTTAGACACTGAATTTTCCATGAGGTAGAGGTTTATTATTCAAGAGAATAATACCCTTTCCTTCCCTTCCCTTCCTTTTCCTTCTCCTTCCCTTCCTCCCTCCTTCCTTCCTTCTTCCCTCCCTTCTTCCCTTTGTTCATTCCTTCCTTCCTTTCTTAATTAAAAATACACTCTACATTCTTACCATCTTCTGGAGTTCTTACAAAGATGTCATTTTCTTCTGACAAAGAACCTTCCCCAACCTGAGTTGAGGCAGCCACTCTCATTTTGTATCTTGTATATTTCTTTAACCCTAAAGGACAGAAGAATAATTATTTAAAACCTTCAAAATATAATATTTTTAGTGTCCTTTACCATGGGAATTATTTATTAGAAAGACTATTTCTCTCAGTCAGCTTTCGTATACTCCTTGTCCCCAAATTCCTTGGGCTTCAAGCTTTTCCGTGCAGACGATATCAGAGATCTTTCCTGTAATGTTAAGGCAGTAACTTAAAGCTGGGGAAAAAAGAATTTTTGGCACACAGCAAGGATAATTGTCAAACACCCCCTGTCAACTGAGTCGTTTTGGCTTATTTTCATGTGAGTCCATTTGTTCAAGTCGTCAGGAATGAATTATTTCCATACCCTAAGTGTAATATTTCTTAGGTTATGTGTATTTCTGTGAAAGTGGTGATGATACCCTTTTTTATATTTTGTGGGTAGATGTAGTTGAAGAAATAGGTTGTATCATTATTGCCATAAATGTTTCTAAGATATCCCAAGAAGCACATGTCAACAGAATCTGGAATGCATACTGCAGCATTTAAGAGGCATATTAGTGCACATTTCTATTCAAGGAGGAGGAGTGCAAAAAGAAACACGACGTTTCCTTCTACCTGTGATGAGAAAGCTGGTATCTACAGTAGTCATCTGGAAAGCTCTGTGTGTATCCAGTTCCATGGCATAGATTGTATAATGAGTGATTTTCCCATTGGGGTATTCTGGAGGATCCCAATACAGCAAGATAGATGAAGAACTAATGTTTTTATAGTTTATAGTTTGGATGGAGCTTGGCACTTGAAAAGAAGAATGAACAGTTAATAGGAATGAAGAAGTCAAAGAATTATTAACGCGAATAATATTTGCAAGTATTTGTTTCAAAGGAAAGGTGTT